>NC_052050.1:118580670-118678170 GCF_903992535.2 Arvicola amphibius | reverse complement strand
ACTTATTTAGCCGCAGTGCTCAGAAAAGAGACTGAGTTAAATACTTGGACTCTTTCTTGAAGTTTATTTCAAATATTTATGAGGACCAATCCCCCCCATTCTCCCTAAGTGACTCCCTCATACCAAACCCAGGATTGCCACATCCTGGAATCTGGATGCCAGCGCTGTGTTGGCTTTAAAACTCTGTATGATGTCCCAACCCTGACTCCTCCATTTGATAGCATCGCCCCAGCTGGAAGACGGGAGAAAAATCAAGTGAATGGTACTGGAAAGGCCTGGAGTGTTCTGCTCTTCTGCAGACTGAGCAATGGTTTGCTGGGAATCTTTCACTCGCGTGCTCTTCCTAGGATGGAATGTAACATATCCCAGCTGACGCACTCGAGGCCAGAAAATAGATCACGATTAATTTGACAAATGACTCCTAAACTGAGCCCTGCTGCTTAGGAATTTCCCTTTTGAGAGCTTGGCTTACAACGATTTTATGTACCAAATAAAAACAGAAACTTGTTTCATTTGACCACGAGTGGAGGCATGCTAAAGTTTCTCAGGAGCTTTCCTTTCCTCTCTAAACCTGTCTCTGGTCTCTGCCCCTTTCTCGCTCCCCTCTCTCCCGACCCATTCCTTCATTCAGATTGCCCTAATGTCTAATGAAGAAGAGAGAAGTCCTGGATCTAGGCTAGTACCGAGTCACTTCCATCACCGGTCATTTTTCTTTTTTATACTTATAAGGGCTGGGCAGTGGTGGCGCACACCTTTAATCCCTGCACTCAGGAGGCAGAGGCAGGTGGATTTCTGAGTTCGAGGCCAGTTTGGTTTACAGAGCAAGTTCCCGGACAGCCGGGGCTATATAGAGAAACCTTGTCTCTGTAAAAGAAAGAAAGAGAGAGAGCAGGGGAACAGGGGGAAGGAAGGAAAGAAGGAGGGAGGGAAGGAGGAAGGGAGGGAGGGAGGGAGAGGGGAAGGAATGGAAGGAAAGAAGGAAGGAAAGAAGGAAGGAAGGAAGTGAGGGAGGGAGGCAGGAGGGAGGGAGGGAGGAAGGGAAAGAAAGAAGGAAAGAAGTCTTCAAATAAAAGAAAGTTGCTTTTCACACCTGAGAAGACAATCTCCACATGGATCAAAAGATAAGTTGTAGATATGTGCACATAGTTTGTGTGTACAAATCATTTTTTAATACATACAAATATGTGGCATTAAGTAATTTGCATTATTGCACAATTGTCACCATTATTCAGAACCTTTTTATTTTCCCAAACTGAAATTCTAAACCACTAAACAATAAATACCAACCCCCGCTCCTCCCAGATACTTAATGACCATTCAGCTTTTTATGGATTTGACTAAGGACTACATATAAATGAAATTATACAACCTTTGTTCTCATTTTAAAGCTCATTTAAAGTCCTAATTTTACATAACATTATGTTTTTTAGATTCCTGCCTGCTGAAAGTGCTGAAAAGAGTTACATAATACAATGGCCACTGATCTTGAATCTTCCTGCCAGATTTTGAATTAACATGGGAATGTCGAGGGAGGAAGTTATTCAGAGCAGGAAGGCAAAATAAAAGAATCCCTGCACTATTGCTATTATGGGTGACGCTGTTGTGAATATTGCTGTACAAATAACTTTTCAAGACCTAACTTCACTTCTTTTAGACCTTCAAAATCTCTCTCTTATTATTATGTGTTTTCCCAGCACTCAGAAGGCAGGTGCAGGTGCATCTCTGTGAGTTCGAGGCCAGTCTGGTCTACAAAGTAAGTTCCAGGACAGCCAGAGCTACACAGAGAAACCCTATCTAAGAAAAAAAAAACAAAACAACAACCAAACTTTCCTCACAAGTTTTGTGAGTTGAAGGCCAAACTGACTCCAAAGTGAGGAGATCTGGTCAATCAATCAATTCATTCATAAAAAATAAGGACCAAACCAAATGGTATATGCTAACTTCTTCCCTCTAGGGGATGAAGTACATGGTCTCACACAATACATACTAGGCAATCACTCTACCATCGAGCCACAGCCTTGGCCTTACCACCCACATAATTTTTTAACATTTGGGAAACAATACTTTGACAGAAGAAAGAAACACTCTAGTACTGTTTCTCAATTTGTGTTTAATCCGATGGTAATTTGTTCATTGAGACACTACAGTTAGTAATGCATCCAACTGAATCCATTAGCCAACTTTCTGAAATCAAGCTAACACCTTCTACCCTATGGCATATGGGTAACTGTATCCCGAGGCTCTGCTTATTTTACTCCTTGTGATGAGCAAGTGGTATTAAGAAATGAATGGGTTTGCCATCACCCCCCACCCCCGCCCCATTCTGGGGTGGCATCACTTTACCCATAGATTAGTGCATTTCCCAACCATCAGAGAAGGTTTAGCAGGGGATGTTGATTAACACAGAGACCCTCAGCTGGGAAACATATAGAAGATAAGAGATTGGAAAGTTCTCAGCCCTGAATGGGACATCTATCTCATACTCCCTTCGAGGCTTAGGGACCACCATGGAAGCAGGGGCAGAAAGACCAGATGTAGACAATTACATCAAAATAGTTTTCTGGACACAACAGGGTATTTACAAATATGCACTCACAGTGGTTGTCATAGCATGCGCAAGACTTGACCAGGAACAAGCCTAGACAAAACTCTCAGCATGGAGTGGGAATGAGCTCAAGATGTCCCTCCTCTAGCTACAGAGTTGACAATCATAGCTGCTGGCAGAGAATGTTTGTCTTCTCTAAAGGTATGACTTCTGGAAGGCAGACCACATTCCAGTGGGTGCCCTGCACTCAGAAGTGTATGGGCAACACAAACTTGGCTTGGTGGGCTATTGAAATAAGAGAAGGCTAGAGAGCTACTCCGTGGTTTATAGCACTTGTTGATCCTGTAGAGGACCTTTTTAATTTGATTGCCAGCATCCACACAATGGCTTTCAACCTTTCATAACTCCAATTCAAGGGAGTTTGACACCCTTTTCTGACCCCAATGGGCACCAAGCATGTATGTGGTGCACTTACTTACATGAAGGGAAAACATTCATTCACATAAAAATAAGATAAATTCAACCACTGGGATCACAGGCCTGTGCTACCACACTTGGGTTTTTGCTTGCTTTGTTTTTAAAGAAGGCATAAGCTGGGGGAGGTGGGGGGGATCTGGCCAGAGTTAGGGGGATGAAGACAGGCTGAATATGATCAGAGCACATGATATAAAACCAGGCAGTGGTGGCACACACCTTTAATCCCAGTACTCTGAGTTCAAGGCCAGCCTGGTCTACAGAGTGAGTTCCAGAACAGCCAGGGATACTCAGAGAAACCCTGTCTCAAGAAAACAAAAACAGAGACAAAAAGCAAAATACATTGCATGAAATTCTCAAAGAGTTAATAAAAATACATTTTGAAACAAGTGACAGATGAAGTGCTGTTTATTCTATTCTGCATGTAACTTCAATTTGAAGCTTTGTGGGTCTGGATGAAATCTAAATGAAATGATTCTAAGTGGAAGAGTAGTTTGAGATTCTTACAAAATCATTTGGAAGGCCTACTTCCCATTAGCCCCCTTCCCTGACTTTAAATAATCCTAAAACTCTGGTCATGTATGTGCCTTCACTCTGTTGAGATCATCATTTCCCCCTTTGCTCATTTAACTCTGCCTCCACTCTTCGTACACCACCAACTCAGTTGTTTTCCTTATTTATTCTTTGCTGTTGTTGTTGACCTACTGGGCAGAATACCAGCCTTATACTTCCTGTATCGCATGGCAAGGCTAGTCCACTCATTTCTGTTTTCTGTCCTTTCTAAATTCCCAATACTCATTATTATTGGGGTTTCCTGGGGCCTGAAACCATTGGGGTTCTTTGATATGAACACAGATCCACAAAACAGCGAGATTTAGGGAACACAGGGACATAGAGGAAACAAAGGCTAAAGAGGCTAGAGGGCTTGTCTGGAGGTGATGAGTAACAGATGAGGAATGAGAAGTTATGGCTACCAATTCTTGGACCAGGAGCCTTTCCTCCATGTGTCTCTCTTCATTGGCAAAAGCCCCTACTGGTGACTGATACCAGACAGAGCCACGAAGGGACTGTGTTCCAAGAATATGAGCATGTGGCTAAGTCCATATCCAGAATGGGCCCTCAACCCCATCTGTGCACTGCAGGGCTGACAACAGAGCCTTTATTCCAGCAGAGTGGACACAGTAAGGCCAAGGGCAAACTTAGTCTTGCCAAGAATTCATTCCGCCTGCCCCCAAAGTGTTGATCCTGTTTTCTCTTTTATTTTCTTCAGATCATTGCTTATAATCAGCACTTATTCTACAGTCTTATTAATTTATTGTCAGTGCTAGACACTAGAATAATAAACTCCTGGGAAGTAGAGGTTTTGTTTGTGATGGTCGTGGATGCTGAGTCCCAGACATCTGAAACGATGCTGTGGAATGAACAGTCGTGAATAGAACAGGTAGGGACTCCAAGGCACCATGCTAAATCAACAGTAGCAATTTTATCAAGGACCTATAATCCGTGGAACAAATAGATTAGACCTCAGCTAAAGACTCACTGTCTAATACAGTAGTCACTGTCTATATGTAGTTATTAAGTACTTGAGATGTGGCTATGTGAATAAAAAGGAACTTCACCAGAAAAGCTGGCCCTGCTCCTCTCCAGGGGCAGTGGTCCAGAGAATGAGCCCTGCTCCTCCCTAGGTGCAGCGATCTGGAGACGGCTTTATCAAGCGTAGCAATCCAGAAAGTGGGCCCTGCACCTTGCTTGGACAAAACAGTATCGCTGACCCTGGTGGTGGGAGTGCAGGTGAGCTGGACTCAGGGTTCGAGAGCAGAACTGGCCTTGCTCCTTGCTGTCTGCTTGCTACATTGGGTGAGCTAGATGGGGCATGGATGGGGCTAGATGCTGGAGAGCTTGCCTGGGAGGCGATGATGAGGGAAAGGCAGCAGGCTCACCAACCCAGCTACCACCAGGGCCCAAAACCAGGACAAGACAACCCACGCCAACATCCAACTCAACTATAAACTGTCGGAGGATGTGAAGGGGATGAACCTACAAATCCAAAGCTGCAGGATCTCCATGACAGAAGGCAGCAACAGGATGGCTAAGTATTGAGGGTGTAACTAACAGAGGACTGGGACCAGACCAACGACTCACTGCTATAAGCACTCACAAGTAAAGTTATACAGACTAAAGGGTATGCTATGTGGCTCACTGGACAACCCTACAGTTTCCTTGCTGAGATTTTGTTGTTGTTGTTTGTTTGTTCTGTTTTAAGTTTTACTTTTAAATTTTGTTGTGTGGAGTGGGGAGAGGGTGGCAAGGGCAAAGGGCAGCCACAAGGGGATGTGGGGAGATGAATGGGGTTGGGATGCGTAATGTGAAGTGCTCAAAGAATCAGTAAAAAGTTTTTTAAAAAAAAAGAGCTTCACTTATTTGGATGTGACCTCAAGACTTCCAGGCATGGCATGTATCCTGGTTTCATTCTATTTCTGTGATAACATACCCTCCTGAGAAACAGCTTAGGGGAGAAAGGTTCCCATCCATCACTGTGGAGAAGGTAGGTATGGCAGCGGGAGCTTGAGACAGTTGGCTACACCCCACCCAGTCGAGAGCAGAGAGAATGCGTGTACAAATGCTAGCCCTCCCTAGTTTTCTTGATTCCTAAAGAGTTCAGGGCTCCAAACCAGAGAATAGTCCTGCCCACCTTCAGACTGGGTCTTCTTTCCACATCAGCTAAGACAACGAAAACTGTCTCCCACACAGACTCACAGGTCAACTCGATGTAGGCAATCCCTCACTGAGATTCTTCCTAGATGAGTCTAGGTTGGGTCAAGAAGACAGACTAACCATCACAGACAAAGTGGTTTTGCCAACCCTTTCCAGCCTGATGTGAATATATCTCCTTTCTGAAGGCTCATCTACTCTCCCTCCCTCCTTCTCTCCCTTCTTCCCTCCTTCTTTCTTCCCTGCTTTCCTTCCTCCCCTCCCTCTCTCCATCACTTCTCTTGTTCTTTTGTCTTTTCTTTTTTTGTTGGGGATTAAACTTCAGAACCCTACATCAGCTAGACAAGTTCTCTACCGCTGGCCACCACATACCTCAAACCTCCAGTTCTTGGTATATATTTTAGGTGTACTGCCCATGAATGACCTCGTGGGTGGCAATCTGTTGGGGAATGGTCATTGCCTTCTTCACTTATGACAGATTGCTTTTTAAACCCTTCCACATTCACTCTTCGTCTTAACGAACTGCTCACTGGACAATTTCCAGACTTTCAGGAATAATTTGATGTTGGACCGAGCGTTGCTGGCCTATGGCTTACATACCACAGGGCAGCCAATGAATAAGGGACTTCTCCAGTGAAAAATGATTTTGAGCCAGGAATAGTGGCACACATCCATGTAATCCCAGCATTTGGGAGAATGAGGCGGGAGCATTGATGTGAGGTTTGAGGGTAGAATGCACCACATAATGAATTCAAAATCAGCCTGGACTACATACTCTATAGCAAGACCATGTGACAAATGAAGCAATGCACAGACAGAGAGAGAGAGAGAGAGAGAGAGAGAGAGAGAGAGAGAGAGAGAGAGAGAGAGAGAGAGAGAGAAAGAGGATCAATAAAAACCCAGAGACAGAAATTGGGGTTCAACCTGAAGGTCAGAAAAGCAAAACAGCCAGCCACTTGTTCTTAGCTCTACTTCAGTCAGAAATGGCAATACTAACTCCTGGGATCCTCAGAACAAGACTGCATCTGAGCAAGACTGCATCTGAGAGCTGTCTCCTCCTCTCTAGGGCTGGGATTAAATGCATGCACTACTACTGCCTGGTTTCTATGGCAACTAGCGTGGCTACTGGGATTAAAGGTGTGTGTCACCACTGTCTGGTTTGTAAGGCTGATCAGTGTGGCTGTTTTACTCTCTTATCTTCAGGCAAGATTTATTTCTTAAAATACAAATGAAACATCACTACGAGAGAGAGAGAGAGAGAGAGAGAGAGAGAGAGAGAGAGAGAGAGAGAGTAATCAAGCTTGAGATTGTTGTGACTCCATTCCTGCTGGGAAAATGTAGAGCTCAATATCTATGAAACATCCTTCATTTAGTGAGTGTCCTTTGCTCCCCTCGGAAACATAAGCTGCAGGCCTATGTTCTGTAACAAGTATAACGTGTTTATGAAGGTGTGCATGGAAAATTATTGGAATTATTTTTTCAGTGCTCCTTTAATATATAGTTAAGAATCCTGCCAGCCCTAGGCTCTTTCAAGTATTTAGGAATGGCTTGCTCAGCAGTCTTTTGTCCAAAGTTTTCTCTGTTATTCCAGTGGCCTCACTATGGAAGCACTAAACATCCAAGAGCATGGGAGCCACCCTGAGCATCCAAGAGTATGGGAGCCCCTTAAGCATCCAAGAGCATAGTAGTCCCCTGAGCATCTAAGAGCATGCAAGCCCCCTCAGTATCCAAGAGTATGGGAGTCCCCCTGAGCATCCAAGATCATGAGAGGCCCCTGCCCCTGAGCATCCAAAAGCATGGGAGCCCCCCCCCCGAGCATCGAAGAGCATGGGGGTACCCTGAGCATCGAAGAGC
Source organism: Arvicola amphibius (assembly GCF_903992535.2). Lineage (NCBI taxonomy): Eukaryota > Metazoa > Chordata > Mammalia > Rodentia > Cricetidae > Arvicola > Arvicola amphibius. Next base: position 118,670,585 of record NC_052050.1, on the reverse strand, counting down.
ATGGGGGTACCCTGAGCATCGAAGAGCATGCGAGCCCCCTGAGTATCCAAGAACATGGGAGCCCCTTGAGCATCCAAGGGCATTAGAGCCCCTTGAAGCATCCAAGAGCAAGAGAGTCTCCTGAGCATCCAAGAGAATGTGAGCCCCTGAGCATCGTGCAAACCCAGGAAATATTTATAGTGTCCCTTGATTCATGACAAGTATGAACTTTCACATTTTTTTACAACAAAGCCAAGAAGCCTATTGCACGAGACAATATGACATAGAATAACAAATAAACAGCTACAGAGCACAGAATTCCAACTCCAGTCTTAAGTTAAAAGCTGTCGGGGTTAGGGATTTAACACAGTTGACAGAACATCTGCCTGGTATCCATAAAACCATCAGTTTCATTCCCAGTGCCACATAACCTGGATATAACGGTACATACCTGTAACCCCAGAAACAGGAGAATCAGAAGTTCAAGGTCATCTTTAACTATCAGCAAACCACTTGTCTTAAGTTTGACTAAATTCGTCACAGAAAAGACTTGAATTCAACTGGTTTTGTTCTTCCTTTCTGTCATATAACTACATGTTTGACAGATTAGCCATATTTCTGACTTTTTAATGTCCTTAAATGCTAAGATGACATAGGGTGGCACTTATATTGGGAAATGCAGTTTTCTGTATGTATCACATTCAAAATAATGTGAGGTGAAAATTAGCCTCAATTTTTTTGTAATGGTCTGAAAATGATTTGTAGCTTTAAATGCCACTATGTGTTTAAATGTCACTCAGGATGTTTGTGCTGCTATTACAAAAGATAACTAAGTTTAAATTATTAATTTATAGAGTATAGAAATTTATTTCTCATTATTTAGGGGCCTGGGAAATCCAGGTTTAAGATACCAACAGATCTGGTGACTGCTTCCAAGATGGTGCCTTATGCTGCATCCTCTGGAGCAGACAGACCAGGCAGACACCCTGCCCATATGGTTACAGCTCAGAGACGGAGCACTTGCTTGACATACAACAGGTTCAGGGTTCGATTTCCAGTAATGGAAGGAAAAAGGAAAGAAAGTCTCTTCTAGAACAGCACCGATTCTGTCAAGCTCACTTTTGTTTTCAACTGAACCTATTTTCTGTAGTTGTGTAGCCCCGCTGCAAGTCGTGAAGCAGCAATTCCTCCAGAGCCTTTGCTTCAGCTCCAGCTCCCGGCCTTGAGGTCTTGCCCTGCCTTCCCTCAGCGATGGGGTGCGACTGAAGAGTTGTAAACCAAAAGAAACTCTTTCTTCTCCAAATGGCGTTTGGTCATGGTGTTTCATCACAGCAATAGAAACCCTGACCAAGACAGTGACCAACTGCCAAACAGCAGTTGGCTCTCTCTATGATATTTAATAGCTTGGTGCACTATCCAAGCCACTGCCCCTATCCAGCCACTGCCTTAAATGAGCCACGTGAAGAGCCAGCATAGAAAAGCTCTCTGAAATGTTTGTAGTGTCTTGGGGACACCCATTATCAGGGTTCAGAGATGACGTCTGGGGATTTTAAGCCTGAAAAGTATCTTTTGGGCCATGAGCTGCTATGGAAACATTTGACTTTCTTTCTCTTCTCCTTCAGAGTTAGAAACCGATTTTAAGGCAAAAGACTTTATAATGTTTGACCTGCTCGCCTACAAGGGAGTCATACTCCAAAGCATTACCTCTGCTTTTCTCTTTTCAAGGACAAGCAAAGCAGAAGTGGTGGGGATCCATCTTATCTCTGATCATCCCAGTGAAAAAGTCTCCAATCATTCAAGCAGAAAAATAAAACCATCATTGAACAGAGCCACTGGGCAGCACAGGTGTCCACTACAAAGTGACCCTCTCACAAGTCACAGGACAGGCATGGGTGACAATAAGTGAGCCAGGTAAGATCTTCATATGATCCCAAAGGAGAGAGATTCAAGCAATGGAGATATTCATGAGATGCTGGAGGCGAGAGGTGGTAACCAGAATAGCAGGGCCTTCTAGAGCAGACACACAGTGACTTTGTCACAAGGTATACTATGGCCTGAGAGGCCGACAGACACAACCCCCAAAAAAGATTTTCCACTGCTCTCTGCAGAAAGACCGTACCATCTGTCACGCTCAGATATTTTCAGCCACACTTCCGTACAGGAACTACCACAGTGTCAACAGTACCATACTTGACTACAAAGGACCCCAGTGACAAATCTCAGGGCCCTTTGAGGCTGAAGATAGTGTTGTTAACTACTGTGAATGCCAGAGGGTTTCTGTTGTTGTCAGCAGAGTGTCTTGAGTTATTTATGCCTGCCGTGACTTGTATTAGATCACCCCCGCCCCTTCTAGATGCTTCCCTGAGATGTGTCAAGAGAAAAGCGAGAGTGTTGTCAGCAGCAACATGTCCTACACTCTTCAAATGGCCATCGGAACCGGAGCTCCCAACTACAAGCTCCCTACCTCTCGCTCTGTGAGCCCTGATCCACTTGAGCCTGTCTCTGTGACTCCCCAGGGAAGCTCTCAATGCCAGGGAGTGCTATCTCACTCTTCATCCTAGAAGCCCTGACAGTCTTCCAGGAGAATAAATCACTCTCTGATTTATTCCTGTGAGAATTTTTGAGGAACCTGCACAAGGAGGCTATTGTATGCATATACAAATAAATGACACAATTCAAAGGTTTAATGCTATCTGCCAAGTTAAACTACTGCTGAGCAGCTGTGCACATTTAAAATGATGCTTGGCACAGCTGGAGATCCATAAATCATCAGCTGCATACTTGTATCCAATTAAGGAAGTGAAATAAGTACCAAAAAATCTACAAATTGAGATGTGTGTAAAGACATGGATGAAATTGTCATTCTGCTCTGAATGCAAGAATAAATAAGATTAAAAAACGAGTCCTTGTTTTGTTAATACTGAAACTAGAATTTCTTGTCAAGGGGCCCAGTATTTTTGGCATTTCAAATCCTGGCATAAAATAGTGTTTCTAGGAGAGTTGTTTCAGGCTCGTAGTCTTGTCTCTGTGAACGTAATAGGGAAAAATAGAAGTGATGATTCACCCTAAAAAGCAATCATTCTTAAAAAACAAGGAACAGTTAGATCAAAATGTTAAGGCTCTCCAGAGAAAGTTACAGCCAAGTTATAGGCTTAGAGGCTGTCCCTATGCAGTTAGCCACAGCAGATCGGATGAGAATAACCGATGGCTCCATTCAGCCTTTGTGGGTCTTGGTGTAGCTGCAGAGGATGGGTCTGGGTGAAATGAAGAGAAATGGTGCTGGAGCTCTGTAATAGAGGGCGCCCAAGCATGCTGGTTTGTTTAGATCTGTGGATGTCTCTAGAATATTAGAGCTAGAATGCTAAAACAAAAACAAAAATCATACCTGACCAAAATGAAAAGTGATCAAACCTATCAGCTAATTTTTTTAAAGAATACATAGGAAACCTGAATTATCCTAAACAAAAAATATATCTAACTTAGCAGTTCTGTTTCCGGCCATCGCTGTGAAGATGGCTTCAGGTGCTTGGACAGAACTTCTGATGGGTGTTCAGTCTAGAGGAGAATTTATGTTTAAAACAATCATAAAATCCTTGACTTAACTCAAAAGGAATGCGTGATGACTTGTTGGTTTAAACCTCTTACTTTGGGTACTCCCCTAACCCAACACTACAGGTGTGCAACGTTTTGCCAAAGCATTGAGCTAACGTTTGAACAGTGATGGCTAGGAGAGCAAGAAGAATTCATGGAGCCTTCAAATTCCTCTCCCATCTGCCCGCCAGGGCTCCTCAGAGTGCGTGAACTTGATGCTGAGGTGATGATGTCAGATTCCTCATGAGTTTCATGAGGTGAGAACTGCATGCAAAGCGGTTGCAGTAGTTTGAAAGAAAGAGAAGGAGCCTGCACGAGAGGATGAGCTTGCAGCTTGGTGGTAGACTGTGCCTTCAGCATGCATCAGGCCGTGACGACAATAAACACATACACAAGATCTTGCCAACACTTGTCCCAATGTCTATGCCCCTCCCAAAGACCCTCAAACCATTAGCAAGAAACTCTGAGGGGTCCAAGAAAGTTCCCAGGGCCTCATCTGAGACATACTTGCTCCTAGGAAGTCACACATCAACACTCCAACCCTAGTGTACAAATGGGAATCAGGGAAGCAAGTGGAGATGACTCAGGTAACAACACAAAGCTCTGAATTCCAAAATGGACAGGAAGTATAAGGCTTGCAAACAAATAATCCAGAGCCCAACTTTAAGAGAGTTTAGGGTCAGACATAATTCTTTCTGCCTCAATAATGTGTAAATCTTCTTTAAAATTATTTATTTATTTATTTATTTATTTATTTATTATACAATATTCTGTCTGTGTGTCTGCCTGCAGGCCAGAAGAGAGCATTAGATCTCATTACGGACGGCTATGAGCCACCATGTGGTTGCTTGGAATTGAACTCAGGACCTTTGGAAGAGCAGGCAATGCTCTTAACCTCTGAGTCATCTCCCCAGTCCCCTGTGTAAACCTTTTTATTTAACTTTGCGACCATTTCTGAAGAGTCAGATAGCAGCAGTTGAACTGTCTTGGGACAGGATCTCTTTTGCTGTGGATTCTATGGTCTCCTGTGTATGTCTCTTAGCTTTATTTTCCCTCACAGACTATAGATTTCTCAAGGCCAGGGCTAACATTATAATTACCTGCTCAACTTGCTCACAGCGAGCTAGCACAGAGTTTTACATACTGTTAATACTCCAAAAGCTTGTTGAGTAATGATCTGACTGAATGAATAAACTCAATTCTGAGACTAAAGCAGTGATCCTTCATACTTCTTAATGAGAATATTTCTAGCCCCCAAATGTTGGAGGGGAGGAAAACCACTTGTTAGTCCCGGCCACCCAGCTAGCTTAGACCTGAAATAACCACACAGAAACTGTATTAATTAAAACACTGCTTGGCCCATTAGTTCTAACTTCTTAATGGCTAACTCTTACATATTAATTTAACCCATCTCCATTAATCTGTATATCACCACGAGGTCATGGCTTACTAGCAAAGTTTCAGCATGTCTATCTCCGGCAATGGATCCATGGCATCTCCCTCTGACTCCGTCTTCTTTCTCCCAGCATTCAGTCCAGTTCTCTCTGCTACCTAAGTTCTGCCCTATCAACAGGCCGAGGCAGTTTCTTTATTCATTAATGGTAATCACAGCACACAGAGGGGACTCTCACATCGCCCAAATCAGAGAAAGAAGAATGAGAAGTCTCCAAGTATTCCGTGTTCACAATTGGAATCAGGCCAAAGGGGAGCAAGGTTGGGAGTACAGGGAGAGTCTTTCAGCAGGATGTGTTAGTGTGAAATATATTTAGGGCATGGCTCTGAAAAAATCTCAAAGCTGAGAACAAAGGATTTCCAGGATCAGACACATGAAGGATGCTTTCTTATAGTGAAAAGACAAAGGTCTGAAGGTGAATTTGAGCTTTGGTGACATGACCAGCGCACTGAAAGTTATTGTGAAAAGACATCTTCAACCTGCTTTCCAGTATGCCCCACACTTAGGTAAAGCGGAGTCTCGTTCCTTCTTCAAGATGCAGCTCAGCATCGTCTTCCCTGGGGCTGACACCCATAGTAAGTTGAAGATTGTTCCCTCCAAATTCACATCCATCTGGAATCTGTGAAGGTGACCTTATTTTGAAAGTGGTCATTTCAGATGGAATCAAATTAAGATGAGACCATAGGTGATTACAACGGCCACTAAATTCAATATGACCAGTATCCTTGTAAGGAGGGGGAATAATTTCAGGTGCACACACAGAAGAGAAGGCTGTATGGAGGCAGCAACAGAAACTGGAGTGGTGTATCTACCAATGAATTGTGGGACTGCTAGCAGCTCCCAGAATCTGGAAGAAGTAAGGATGCTTCCCTGGGGTTTCCACAACCCTGCTAGCACACTGATCTTGCCTGTTAGTCTCCAGGATGGTGAGAGAATAAATTTAAGCAACTTATCACAGCAACACTAAGAAATTCAAATACTTATTTATTTACTTTTCTATTTTATTTACTTTTCACCTTTATTTATTTATTTTGAGACAGAGTCTCTTATATTTCAGCCTGGCTTTCAACTGGATATGTAGCCAGCGATGACCTTGAACTTCTGATCCTCCTGCTTCTGCCTCCTGAGTCCTTGAATTATAGATGTGTATTACCATCCCTGTTTATTCAGCAATGAGGATTGAACTCAGGGTTTCATTAATGCAGGTAGGCATTCTACCAAAAGAGCTATATCCCTAGAAAGGCCCTTTTCTTTTACGTCCATCTGCATCCAACACTACTGCATCACACTTGAGGTTTGTTGTTGTTGTTGTTATCTTCCCACATTACAATTTCTGGAAGACAGAATATGTCTTATTCATTTTTATAGCCTTAACACCATCTGCTATAAAAGCAATTTTTTGTGTCCAACTAAATTTAAAATTGTCATGTATTTGACAATTGACACCTTGACACCGTTTAGAAGGGAATCTCAAAGGAAAGATTGCCTACATTGAATTGGCTAGCTGACAGGTCTTTGGGGGCTTGTCTTGATTGATATAGGAAGGTCCAGCCCACGGTGGGCAGCACCACTCCCTGGGCAAGTAGTCCTGGGCTGTACAAGAAAACTAGCCAAGTATGAACCAGTATGAACCATTCCTCTGTGACTTCTGCTTCATGTTCCTGATTGAGTTTCTGCACTGACCCTCCTCAGTGATGGGCTGTGACTGGAAGTACAAATCAAACAAACCCTTTACTCCCTAAGTTCTTTCCTTCCTTCCTTCCTTCCTTCCTTCCTTCCTTCCTTCCTTCCTTCCTTCCTTCTTTCCTTCCTTGCTTCCTTCCTTCCTTTCTTTCTTTATTTCTTTTCCATATTTTTTAAGACAGAGCTTCTCTACATTGTCCTATCTGTCCTGTAACTCACTATGTAGACCAGACTGCCCCTGTCTTCCAAATACTGGGATTATACAAGTATGCATACCACACCCCTGCCTAAATTGTTTTAGGTCAGAATGTTTTCATCACGGCAGCAATGTAACTAGAACACCATTTTGTTCGACAAAATTCCAAACTCCCAATAACCCACCTTACCTTGTCACCAACAGTGACACTTATTCCAGAGTAAGAAGTAAGAAAAGGTAGTGAAAACTGGGAATGCAAATTTGCTACTGCCTTAACAAGCCTTTACTAGATTAGAAATCTTCCTACCTACATATGTTAAAGGGGGGAGTTAGAAATGGAATTCCTTAGGGCAAGTGTTTTGAAACCCCTAGCCAAAACCACAGCATGTCAGAAACAAACAACAAACCAACCCAAATGTAGGTCTACCATTTAGTAGGTGTAGAAAATAGAAACTGAACATGTGGTTTCCAGTAATCCTGAGGTTATCTGCATTCACCTAGCAGAAGAGGAAACAAAGAGCATGGAGAATCACTGATGGGGGTTATTCTAGGGATGGAACAAGAAGGGTCTACTGTAGATGGAAATTTCTGTCCTCTCCAGTCCCACAGCTATTCAGTTCCAAATAAACACACAGAGGCTTATATTAACTATAGCTCATTTGGCCTATTTCTCAGGCTTATTACTAACTAGCTCTTACAATTTATATCAACTCATAATTCTTATCTATGTTTAGCCATGTGGCTTGGTACCTTTTCTCAGTGCAGCATTTTCACCTTGCTTCCTCTGCATTTGGTTTGCAACTGTGTCTTTGTCTTTCCTCTTCCCAGAATTCTCCTACTTTGGTCACCCACCTATACTTCCTCCCTTGCTACTGGCCAATCAGCATTTTATTAAACCAACACGAGTGACAAATCTTTACAGTGTACAAGAGTGTACAGTGTACTCCTGTACAGTGTACAGGAGTCTACATCTACTTTCCATTGACTGTGGCTCAGGCTCACGGCTGCTTCTAATCACAACTGTGTCTAGGAAACCAACTGGGAGCTGAGAAGGAGGAAAAATTTCAGTAAACAAACAAGGACCAACGTCTACATAAAAATTATTTTACAACCTGCTAAAGTATCCCCAACATTGTAAAGAATCTTAGACACAGCAAAGTGTCTTTAGTGAGAGTTAGGTGTTAGGTAAGACTGTTAAAAGTCCAGCAGTAATAGTTGAAACCAAACATAAAACTGCATTTAAAAGTGAGGAGAAGTGGGTTTGGCAGTGCATGCCTGTAATCTAGCACTCAAGAGGCTAAGGCAGAATGTTCATGGGTTCAGAGACTATCTGGGCCACATAACAAGATTCTATCTCTCTCTCTCAAAAAAGGAAAATATTAGAAAAGCGAACTCTGACAAAACAGCTTCTGTAAACATTTGAGTACAGCTAACAGAAGGTGTTTTTCTAATGTTTTCCTTTGAAGCCTATGAATAAGATATTAGACACAACATATTTCTCAGGTTCCATTATTTTAAATACTCTCATCTTTAAACAAACTTTAGAGTTTTAAGTAATAGAAATATAGCAGCAACCATTTCTTTCTCTGTGTACATATGGATGTGCAAACATGTGAGTGTACATAGGGTGTGCAAACGTGTGTGTACATATGGACTGCAAATGTGTGTGTACATATGGATGTGCAAACATGCGTGTACATATGGGTGTGCAAAAATGTGCGTACATGTGGATGTGTAAGCATGTGTGTGTACATATGGATGTGCGAACACATGTGTACACATGGATGTGTAAATGTGTGTGCATATGGATGTGCAAACGTGTGTGTGTGTGCATATGGATGTGCAAACGTGTGTGTGTACATATGGATGTGCAAACGTGTGTGTGTGTGTGTATACATATGGATGTGCAAACATTTGCAAGCATGTACACCCTGCCACACATCGAGACCAGAAGTTGACATCAGATGTCCTGCTCCATCACTTTCCACCTTATCCCCTGGAGACAGGGTCCCTCATAGAGTCTGGAGTTCTCTATTTTCCTGCTAGGATGGCTGGTCAGTCAGCAAACCCCAGTGATCCTCCTGTCTCAACATTCCCCTACCCCAAGCTCTGGGATTGCAGGCATGCACAGCCACACATGGACTCATGTGAGTGCTAGAAATGCAAACACAAGTCCTCCAGACACGAAGTTGTTCGTCTTTAATATGTAAAGGGGTGTGGACAGTTAGCAGCTTGGCAGTAGAAAGGAAAGCATGCCAAACTCAATGAAGCGAGCCTTTGGTGATTCCTGGCTTACATTGTAACCCTCCCTTCTCTTTTCAGCAAATGGATGAATGACCCTAACATTATCATTCTAAATGGATGTTTCCTTGGTCAGTTAAAAAAAAGTAGAGCTATTAAGATGAGTATGTGAATTAATAAAGTTTTTTTTTTGTTTTTCTTACCAAGGCATCATTTGAACTCCAGATGTAAAGTTATTGGCCATTATTACAAAATCTCTCTTATTTGATGACATCTGTGGCTAAATGTCTGCGCCTTCTTTTGTCCATAACTTATTGTATTACAATGGATACTGTGTGCTTTATTCAATATCCTATTGAGTAAACAAGGCTTTAAAATAAGGAAGGGATGCCTGAATTGCTTCATTTAGTCCTGAATGTCCCTCTCTCCATGAGTCTGTGTGAGTGTGTGTGTGAGTGTGTGTGTGTGTGTGTGAGTGTGTGTGTGTGCGTGAGTGTGTGTGTGAGTGTGTGTGTGTGAGTGTGTGTGTGAGTGTGTGAGTGTGTGTGTGTGAGTGTGTGTGTGTGAGTGTGTATGTGTGAGTGTGTGTGTGTGAGTGTGAGTGTGTGTGTGTGTGAGTGTGTATGTGTGAGTGTGTGTGTGTGAGTGTGTGTGTGAGTGTGTGTGTGTGTGAGTGTGTGTGTGTGAGTGTGTGTGTGTGAGTGTGTGTGTGTGTGTCTTTGAGAGCCTTCCATAGTAAACTGTGCTAAGATGGCTGAATGAAGTGCCCCTCTGTGCTCTGAGAAGCTGGGGTCACAATTACGTCTTTTCTAAAATAGGAGTCACCAGAAAGCATAGACCACCATGAAGTCAGTGAAAGCAAGAGCTGGTGTTAGCATAAGGACATGCTCCCTTTCCTATCCTTATGTGGTAGCAGAAAAGGAATAATGGAATCTGAGAAATATGTTGTGTCTAATCAGTATCTAATATATTATTCATAGGCTTCTTAATAACAAAATATTCAAAGGAAACGTTAGAAAAACACCTTCTGCTAGCTGCACTTAAATGTTTGCAAAAGCTGTTTTTGTCAGAATTCACTTTTCTAATATTTTCCCTTTTTTTGGAGAACCTTGTTATTATGATGCCCAGACAGTCTTTGAACCCATGAACATTCTGCTTCAGCCTCTTGAGTGCTCATTACTGAAGAGGAGTATTTCCAGTTAATTTGGGTGTGTGAGTACCAAAGGGGTTGAGAACAGGGCAAAGCCAGACAAGGCTTAGATTGTTACCTAATATCTTAAAGGCTTACGAGATGCTTAAGTGAACAAGCAGCAATTAAAACCCAGTTGTATTGTGTGGAATATTAAAACTGGGGGCTCACCCAGGCATCAAGGGGACCCCTGTCCTCCTTAAAACACATCTTCATAAACAAAAATCACAGTTGTTATCATGGTTATCCATCGCACAAATACCAGTGATTTATGAACTTTTATGGGCCGTGTTTGTGTTTATGCAAACAGGATGGAGAAAAAGGGTGTACAGAGAGCAATTGTTTGACTTTGGTGTATAGGTGAACTTTGCTGGAACTTACTGAAACTCAGAGCGTTTATTTCCACGATCAACGGTTCCCTAGGGAGTCATCTCCCTGCCCTCCCAGCTGGAGGGACAGGGCTGGGTAAGGAAGGAACGGAACAATAGGTTCTGTGAGTTCAAGAAGCTGAGGTTGCCCTTGCTGAGTGGGTGGTACCGGCACCCGTCCTGAACAGCACATAATTCAGACAGAAGCGATGGGTTCCGGTGCAATGTGGAGACAACAAAGGGGCCAAATAACGAAAGTGCACTTGAAACACCCAAAGTGCTGAGGGTTTCTCGTGTCAACAGATTCCACGATGGAAAAGCCACATGCCTGGCAAATTTCCTGATCAAATCCAGGACACAAAGTTAACACTAAGGAACCCAGTAGTATTACCCAAGCTAGGCTCCACAGGGTGTTTGTTTAGCCAACTGGATCAATCGGAAACAAGTGGCTCTTTTGTCCTTGGTAAAACAATAAGGGAATTAATTTAATTTGCTGGAATTAATTTTGATTATTATTGTTGTTGTTGTTATTATTATTATTATTTTGAATACATCTAAATCAAGTGTTTCTGGTTCATTTCAGTTCCTCCACTGCCAACTCAAGATCATCGATGGATTTCGCATCCTGTCCCTTGACAGGAAGTCATTGGCTTCCTCAGTTTGGGGAGGTTTGGTGACAGGTCCTCTGGGTGACCCTTTCTTACTGTCTTCCCATGAGTTTCTGAAGAACACTAATGCCACCCTTTGCTCTGCATTTCACTTCAAAGTCACTCAGCAAGAAATGTGACCTTGGGTAACGTTAAGTGGGCCTGGCTCACTGCTCAAAGGCTGGGTTCTTTTTTTTTTTAGCTCATTTCAATGCCTACACACACACTCTTGGCAGCTCTGTGGGCACTGTTGGCTGTTTCGTGAAGTCAGGTGCCTGGTCACTGTATCTTAGAATCCCACAAAGGTAACAAACCCAAACAACAGACTCTCCTGTCTGGCCTCCAAGCCCCTGCACCCAGAGATGCAGCATTTGGAGCCAGATTGCTAGGCTGAGGATACGTGATTGGTCCTGACATAGGGTGGAGGATGATCAAAAGCCCCTCAGAAAGCAGCCTCCTGGGGAAGATGCCTCGGCTTTTGTCTTTCCCCCCGCCCAGTGTTTCTCTCACTGCCCCCTGCCAAGGTACGGACTGTCATCACGGCGCTGCTCCAAGTGCGCACTTCTGATGGAGAAAAACGAAAAGCTGAACTTCATTCCCTGTAACAATGGACCCGAAACCTGTTGATCATCAGAATCCCTTGATCACATGAGGAGGTTTAAAGAAAAAAAAAATCAATTTTGTGATCCCAAGCTCAGAGGCTGAGTGCTGTCGCCTGGGGTCAGACTTTGCAGTCTGTGATTTTAAGAGTTCCAGATAATTGCAATGAGCAGCCATATTTGAGAGCAAGAGCCCAGGTTGTTGTTGTTGTTGTTATTATTATTATTATTATTATTATTATTATTATTATTATTATTATTTTAAAAGTACTTTTAGTCACACTGCTTCCTTTCCACTACCTTGGCTTACACATATAGCAAAGTCAGCACTGCAGAAGCAGCTAGCAGCTTACAGGGCTGATTTTCCCCCCTAACCTTTCCTGGGAATGTCTCTTGGTGAAGAATTAATGGTTCCTTGAATTAGAAAGGAATTCATAATTCTATTGTAGAATATTCAAGGTTGCCACCTATGATCTCAAGGGATGCTGTGAAATTTTTAAAATTAAACTTTTCTGGGTTTGCCTCAATGGCTTAGGCTGGAAGGACAGGGAAAGAATCCGAGACGTTCCTAAATCTGCCTATTGTTCCCACTCTTTGCCCTGTCCTGCACATTTGAGTCACACCTGGAGCACAGAGGTTGTCATACGCAGACCCTGAGACCCAGTCAGAAAAACCAAGGCCGCCCTAGACATCCTAACAGGAGAGCTTGGCTTGGGAAATGTGTTATGGGTGTCAGAGGACAAGAAAAGCAAAGACAGATTCTATGAGAATACAGGTACGCAGAAAGCGGGTACTACATTTGGGGACTAGGTTGAAATCACTGGAAATTAAAGTTGGATTAGTGCCGCCTAGATTAGGGACCCAGGTGTCAGGGTTAGGGTACTACAAAGCCACTGCTTGACTCTAGACTTCCGACCTCTGACTGGGCGCTACCCAAGTGCTGATACCATCTCAAACCTCTTAGAGTGAGGTCCCAGGGGCAAGCAAAGAAACTCCAGGCAGGAGGTAACTGCTGAGATGGAAGACCATTCTGAGAGGGACCCGAGAAATCAGCACAACAGGAAGTCGTGAACCCCGATGTCTCGGCCTGCTGCAGAGTCTCCCTCCAGGATACTCTAAGTGGAAGCCGCTGACCAGCACAAAACATAGTTTCAGAGTCTTGGTTCCTATATCACGAAGCAGAGGGCATGGTGAGGATTAGCAGTTAAGAGATAATTACTGCTTGTTGTTGTTTTCTTTTTCTTCAAAAAACAAATCTATTTAGCTGGGTGGTGGTGGCGCACGTCTTTAATCCCAGTACTCTGGAGACAGACAGGAGGATCTTTGTGAGTTTGAGGCCAGCCTGGTCTACGGAGCAAGCTACAGGACAGGATCCAAAGTTACAGAGAAACCCTGTCTCGAAAACAAACAAAACATTTATTTATTTATTATATTAATATATTATTACTACTATTATTTTTGCGTAGTTGCACTCGAGTGTGTATTTGTGTGGGTACACTTGAACTACACCTTGCATAAAGAAGTCAGAGGACAACTTTTAGCAGTTGACTCTCCGCTTCAACCATGTAAGTCCCGGAGAGGAAACTGAGTCAGCCATGCTTCATGAAAGCAACTTTACCATCCACACAGTTCATCAGCCCCCTCAGATTTCTTTGTGAGCTGGATCTCCTGAGGTGATGTAGGTTGGCTTTTGATTCCCAGTCTTCCCACAGCTGCTTTCTGAATATTTGGGGTATAGGTGTGTGCCACCAGACCCAGCTTGGGAGACAGCATCTTCCAGTCTTCCCACAGCTGCTTTCTGAATATTTGGGGTATAGGCATGTGCCACCAGACCCAGCTTGCGAGATAGCATCTTCATCACGTACAGAGTCAGTCAACTCCTGGAGCAGGATGGCATTAGAAGCTGCATGAGCAGGAACAAGGTTAAACTTTTTTTCCCATGACTGTATCACGCTGGTTAAAGAAATCTAGAAATGTACTCTATTCTGGGTACAGCCCAATGACTATTAGCATATTAAAAGATCCTGGAAGTCCTGCGGTCAAGGAACCTGCTCTATTTTTCTTTCTTCTTCCTAAAGTTTATATAGTGTTGTCTTTTCCCAGCTAACTGAACCTTGTCTCATTGCCTCAGAATTTCAACATTGTTGTAAATACTATCCTCAAAAAAATACTATATAAGTCTACATCATTTGCTTTTTCTCTGTTAGGTAAAAGATAACTCCTAAAGGTAGCAGAAAGAAAAAGAAAGAGATGAAGAACTAGGTGTCTGAATACATTTCTTCAGGAGCCATGGGTGAAGTAGCCATAATCTGGTAACTCCCTACCTATGCCTGTGGAAACAGCCCTAGTTAAACTTGTAGATCACACACAAAAGACCTGAAAGTAGAAAGAGGAGTTAGGAGGAAGAAGGGGAACAAGATGGAGTAATGGAGGTGACTGTAACCAAAATATTATGTACAAGTATGAAACTGTTTAACAAACCATGTAGCTGAGGAGGACTTTGTGCTTCTGAGTTTATCGCCGCGCCCTGCTGAATGCTGGGATTGCAGGCATGCATCACCATGCTGAGCAGGAGTTTTCCAAAGCTAAGGCACTTTGGGTTTACGCGCTTCTGTGGTAATTTCATTTCCTACTCTAAACGCAAGAATCAAAAAGTTTCGAACCGTTGAATGTGGGTGAAGGCAGGCATCACGTGACTCCAGCCATTCCCCTTAGCACGGTGCTGCATTACCTACAGTCCTGATGGGACTCTAAACTTGTACAAAAGAAAGCAGTCGGGACTAACTGTGCTGCCAGAACCCTCTGGTCCACTCGTTTAGATGGTGACCAGCTGAGAAAGACAGCAACCGTTGTCGGCGACACTCACGTAGCAAAGGACAGAAGTTCCTGGGGTAGCCAGGCCCAGTTAACATCCGAGCCACCAGGTCTAATAGCTGCTATTAACTCCCACCCCAATTCAGAATTCAAGCTTTTCTCTCAGAAGTTAGGTTTCTCTCATTGGATCTCTTCATACGCAGAGCGGTGTTCCTGAATGTCGTCCCAGCCAACCCCCAACCACAGACCTGTCTAGGGAAGAGGAGGTGTAAGCAGTGGTTTGTATTTGGATTATTTCGACTAGGGAAATACCACAGCGCCCACCTTCCGGGTTTGCTGACTTAGTTTTGTTTCTGTCTCACTCGATTCTGTTTCTCTCTGCCCTTTTGAAACTGATCGTTTTGCTTCTCTAGTTCAGCTTCATTTGTAATGCAGATTTAAATTTCCTTTGCTCGGTAGCCTACAGTTGAAGGCCAGAAACACCCACAGCCCCACTGACTTCTTTGAAGCTCAGCCAACATAAGAAGGAATTCTCTACAAGCACCATGAGCTGCCTTCTGGTCCTGGCTTACTTCAATAAGTTAAACCACCTCAGGAATACACACTTTTGAAATCCTGAAAACTTTCTGTTGCTAAATACTTTGGCTCTGTTTGTCTTTTGTCTTTACTAGTTCCAAACACGCTTATTTTATAAACATTTATGAAATAGGATCTAATTTTATTGTTATTTAGAATGATTCTGAACTATTCAAATATTTCGCAATTTAGAGTTGTGAGCACATATGAAATGGGATTTTGTCTATAAAGATCCTACACAGCCTAAGCTGGAAATGCATCTTTCTGGAGAAGGTTTTGAATTGCTCCTCCTAGAAACAGCATGTGATCAGCTTGAGCCTACTTTTAAAAACTGTTTTGAACTGGGAGGTGGTGACACACACACACACACACACACACACACACACACACACACATTAGATCCCAGCACTCTGTGAGTTCAAGGTCAACAGGGCAAGTTCCAGTACAGCCAAGGCTATACAGAAAAACCCTGTCTCAATAGACCAAAAACCAAAGAACGAAAGAAAAAGTTTTGAAATTAAAATACAATGAAATCATTTCCCCTTCCTCTTTCCTTCCCTCTGACCTCTCCCATGTCCATGTCCATCCTGTTCTCTCTCAAATTCATGGTTTCTTGCTTCTTTCTTTAATTGTTCTTTCTCTCTCTCACACACACTCATAAACATACACACACACACACACACACACACACACACACTCAAGGCCTAAATATATAACTACAAATTTTGTACACACACACATACACACACACACATATATACAATATATATGTACATATAAATTTATTATAAATGTAAAAAAAACAAATACAGACTGCTCGGTCTGTATAAAGTTACTTATATGCATATGGTTTGCTATTGTTTAAACAATCTGGGGACTGACTCCCTTCCCAACTACTTGAGTATAGTGAGGTCATGGATCTTGGAGGAGAACCTACAACTGCCGCTTTACTAAACCAGCATAATCCCTTACTGCATTCTAAGTACGTATCCTTATTACCCACAGATAAGTGTGGTCCTCGCCCCTCAACAAAGAAATTTCACTGCAACAGATGGAGACCATTACAGAAAACCACAGCTGATCAAAATGCAGAGCAAGTGATCATGTGGTACCCAGCCCCAGCAGATCCATCCACAACTCCACTCCTGTGCCTGGGGCTCAAGGAACATCGCAGAAGAGGGGACTGGAAGGCTTCAGAGCCAGAGGGGCAGGAAGTCCTCTGTGGAACTGTGTCTCCTAGAAATGTCGGAGAAATTACACCCGTGAAGTCGCAGCAACATGGCTGCCTAAACAAATCCTGAACAAGGACAACACCAACAGACGCATTACCACGGAAGGGGGAAGTTTCCCAGAGATCTGACTCTCAGAACAGAACTTCAGACAGCTAAGGAATGCTGAGATCAGGAGGCAACTTTTGGTATTCTTTTGTTTTAGAATCTAGGTGAGGACTGCCTGAACCTACGTTTTTCATGCTCTTGGGGCTTCCATTCCTTTTCCCTCTTCAGCAGATCAGGCCAAAGCTGAGTGTTTCCTCTAAGTCTTGTTTTGGGAGAAGTTGAGTGCTTTCATTCCTTTGCTCTCGTAGTTATAGGAATTCAACGGTTCTTTATTTGAGGGTGTTATGCCCCTCTTTGGCCCAAAGACTTGTCACTCATATTGCATGATCATTAAAGCCCGAAGTCTTCGTAACCAGACTTCCTGAGAGGTAAATCCAGTAAGCAGTACTGGTTAAGCAATAGCTTCCAGGGCATTGCCTACCTTTATTGGCACTCTACAGTAGGTTTCATATATTTGTGTGCAGCCTATTTATCTAAGAGGTTTGGAGTAAGAGAGCTTTCCCGTTATTTAGCCAGCAACACTGGTAGAAATCTGTTTCATGTTGTTTTCTGTGTACTTTGCTTTGAACATTACCAGTCATGTTCTGAGTAAATCTGGTCAGGTTTAGATGCGAAGCCACTTTGGAAACGGGTTCGTTTCAGTCAAGTATAGTGGTATATGCTACGATCCTAGCTCCCTAGGAAGCTAAGACAGGGCAGTTCTGGAGTTATCTAGGCAACATAGCAAGACCCTATCTCCTAAGAAAAGAAGAAAAAAGACAACTTACCTTACAGCCAGTTTTAGATCTCCTGGAAATTTCCATTAAAATGGTATTCTTAGACAAAGAGAAACAGATCTGAATCAAGCATCTGCTTCTCTGGATCAGCGGCAGCAACCGGCCTGGAGAATACAACTGCTTCTTCAGCCATTGTTAAAAGGGTTCCCAAGACTCTTCAGGCTGCCACACAGGAAAAAAATGGCACTTTCTAGAACCAGCCACAGAAGGTACAACGGGCAAGGGTTGCGTTCTCAGAGAAATTGAGACTTTCCTGCAGAGTCAGGCTTTTAGGCCTTCAGTCTATTACTGGAAACTTTCTCATTTTCTATTTTTCTTTGTCTTGACAAATATAGAAATATTTAAGTGACAGTATTATGTTATATTTATGTGTTATAATCATCTTGCTTTTACAGTATGATGATTATAATAAGTACAAAGCTACTATTCCAATTGACCAATTTAATTTAATCCAGCAACCCATTTAAAAGAGGTATTTTATTGGATGGAGTAATAACGCTCCAATTCTTCAGAAATAACAGATCGTTTAGAAAAACATAAGGGGGCTTGCTACTGGAAAAGAAAGGAAAGTCATGTAAACTTCATGTGCTAGGCTGACTATTTGGAAGGTCTTATGCTTGTTGGGAACTGCTAACTTTGTACTACCGGCCGTAATTTTAAAGATCCTGGGGATGGCATTGCTTACTCTCTCTTGGACATGCATTTTACTGATCATCAACACGCCCAGAGAGTATTTGGATGTCGTCTAGAGTCTTCCTTCGGCAACTCAAACACGTTTCCTCTTTCTCTATTCTTAATGGAGACCAGATTCTTAGGAACAACCCTTCATCTCCTCGAAGCCCCGCATTCCATTGCTCTGTCTTAGTTACAGGCTGCCATGGAGGATATCCTGAAGGGAAAAGTTCAAGATCAAAAGAGATGTCTCTGTTCGCAAACTAACAAATGTAATTTCCCCCTTTCTACTTTTATGAACGGCGAGAATTCCTCTTTACATAACACACTAAAGTCAAAGGTGCCATGGAAAATGTATCACTTTTAAACCCCGCAGAGGTCCGAAGAGGTTACTCCAACAAGCCTTTTCCAAGTAACGCTATTTATGGTATAATTACAGCGTGAGCTTTTCTGTCATCAAAATTAAATGGTTGATTCTTCAATGGCCCTTTAACTCCAAAAACTAATTCTGTTTCTGGCATAAATTATGTCGTTCAAGGGTAAACTCCAATTTCATCATTCTCTCAGACTCTGTTTCCAAAGTAAAGTAAAATGGAATGCTCATTGAAAATTGCTCACCATGTATCTTTTAACTCCATCTCCTCTGTTCATTACTGTTCCATATCCCTTCTCGCTCTACAACGTTATGCAAACACATATATTAAAGTAAAACTGTTCATCATTTGTAGTACATTGTTGTGATATTTTCTAATATTTTATTTTTCAACTTCAGTTCTCCCAAGTGTACCCTCTCATCATATGTCCTTAATTCCAGAGAGAAGTTCAGCATTTACATGACCATTCCAAAGACCAAAGAATCAGAAGACAAAACCATAATAGCTTCTCTGTCTAGCCTTCGCTGTCTCGGAACTTGCTCTAAACACCAGGCTGGCCTCAAACTCATAGCGATCCATCTGCCTCTGCCTCCCGAATGCTGAGACTGAAGACATGCGCCACTACTGCCCAGCTCATAACAGTACTAATTATTAAGTACTGCTTTTGGTTTGTTTGTAGGGTCAGCAAGATGGCTCAGTGGGCAAAGGCGCTTGCTACCAAGCCTGATGACTTGCGTTCAATCCCTGGAATCCACACGGTGGGAGGAGAGTCACCTCTCCTAAGTTATCCTCTGACCTCCACAGGTGTACCTGATGAGCCACGGGTGCCTCTTCTCATAAAGCTGTCTCGGAGCCTACACCAGCCCGCTGGAAGACGCCCTCATCTCTAGATTGGAGCATTTGTGGTTGCCTCTCGGGATGTGGAAAAGGACAGAGCCCTATAACTGTTGTACGACACCTGCTTTTCATTCCAGCCCCAGACAGCGTCAGAAACAAGGGACTTAGAACAGGGAAGGTTTATCTCAATCCCGGTTTCTGTTGTTTTAGACCGCGGTTGATTAGCCGCACAGCTCTTGGGAAAGCGGCGAGGCAGCTTAGCATGGTAGGGTTGTTTAACCAAGGAAACTTTATGATTCACCTCATGGTGGCCCAAAAGCAAAAACAAAAGGGGAAAATGGAAATTTTGCACCTCATTTCCACAGATGGAATACAGTGTCCCAGATAGCATCGCCAGATAATCTCCAGCAATTCTGGATAATTTCAGATCAACAGAGAACAATACTTTTATGCAAATATTTCCAATGTAAACACTAGACTTCATCTATGGACATATAGTAAGGTTTTTTCTCATTTTTATTAGAAATTCAAATTTAATCAGGCTTCTTGCATATTTCTTTGCTAAATCTTGCAGACTTATCCAAGAAGGCCTTTTACACTGGGGTCTCAGTCCCACAGGATGGAACAGAAGACATAGATACGGCAGCAGGAGTGTTGAAACCTTGATTCTAGAATGAATGTATGCTTCACATTTGAGGTTCCTGGACCATTGAGCCCTCCGCAAGTTCCCAATAGACATTACTTATTTGTATCATTGTGGTTTTTAAGTCCTGGGGAAGATTCTGGGGTCAAGAGACCCATGGAAATGCAGCAGTCAAAAGTGTAGTTTCCAAAGATTAGCGCTGGCAAGCTTAGAGAAGGGACTGGCCTTCCTTGTTTGCAGAGTCCCTGGGACAATATGGGACAATAGAAACAAATAATATAGAGGGCTAACGGCACAAGACTTTCTAGGCTGAGAGGGACAGTATGTCATCCTTAGAGGAAACAAGGTAAGATGCGGTAGATGCACAAGAGACACAGAGGCAAGTGGGGGTTTGTTGTAATTTTGTGGTTTGTTTGTATTTGTCTCACGTAACTCAGGCTGGCTCTCGTCTCCCAATATAGATGAAGCTGACCTCGAACTTCTGATCCTCTGTTGCCGCATCCCAGAGCTGGGGTGATAGGCAGGAGCCACCACATCTGGTTTCTGCAGTGCTGGGGACTGTGTTCTACCAACTGAGCCAACTCCGCGGCCTGGGTGCTTTTGAACTTAAGTGGAGGACATTACTGCACAAAAAACCTGTTGGAAAGCTAGTTAGCAATTGTTTTTTTTTTTTGTTTTTGTTTTTTTGTTTGTTTGTTTTTTTGGTTTCTCGAGACAGGGTTTCCCTGTAGTTTCTAGAGTCTGTCCTGGAACTAGCTCTTGTAGACCAGGCTGGCCTCGAACTCAGAGATCCGCCTGCCTCTGCCTCCCGAGTGCTGGGATTAAAGGCGTGCGCCACCACTGCCCGGCTAGCAATTGGTTTTTTGAAAGGAACAAATTCCTTGCTGTTGAGTTCAAGTCAAGAAGTTAAACTCATAAAGTACCTTTTGGAAGACTTTTACCTTCTGAATCTGTGGTGACATCGGCCCAACTTATGAGAACTTTTTGAAAATAAAAAGAATTACAGAAGATCAAATTAAAACATCAAAATGGTGATCATAAAATTGGCAACTTACTGGTAGTTTATTTTGTGGTGGTTTTTCTTTTTCCTTTAAAAGTCTGTTTTTATTTCTGGGTTGCTCAGTCTTGGAGTGTTGAACCGATGTTGGGCAACCATGAGGAATTATTTTCACAGAAGCAAAGACTTTCGGGCTTAGGGACTCCTAAGCGTGTGTGTGCTTTTCCCCATGGTAATTAGCAGAGAAACTTGGACAAGTGTCAGAAAGATTTGACAAATTCACAGAACACAATTATTCAATGTGATAGGCTTCCCAGATTTCTTAGATTCAGTGTATACAGAAAACGGCTTCCAGTACTGGTGGTCCTGCAGGATAGCCCTGACTTAATTGCTCTTTATGGCAGTGTTTTGTACCAGTCAGAAGCATGCTGATTAGACAGAGCCGAAGTTAGCATCGCCTGCTGGGGACTGGTTGTTTGCTTGTTTACGTTGCTGAATATGGAAACCAGGGCCTCCTTCATGTCAGGCAATCATTCTGTCGTGGAGGTACATCCTCAGCTCCCGAGTTTTTGGTTCCTCAATCTCCTCTCTCCTTCCCTCCTCTTTTCTTCCCCCTCCCCTGTGCTCCTCTTCCTAAATTAGTATAAAATCCTCCTAAAGTATTGTAAGTTCATTTTAGTGTTATTACAAAAATAGACTTCTGAGTGATTCGGTTTGTATTCACCAACATTTTATTATTTCAGATGAATCTTGAACTCTTCAATGTATTTCCCCATTACGTATTCACATAGAGTTTAAAAGATCAGTTTTACTGTCCTTATATTAATGTAAAAGCCATGAATTATCAGCTGTTTGAAAAGATGGAATTGCACCGCAGGTGAAAGGCTACGGGCTTTAATCACTAGAATTTTAGCCGGTAAGGATATGGTGAGAGCTGCCTTAGACATTTCGCCCTCCCAGAGGGCGAAAAGAGGTGTTAATACACCTCTCCCAGAGCGAGTGTGACACCTTGGTAGAAAACGAGGACGCTCTTTGCAGAAGAGTGAGCTGTCTCGCTTTTAGAAAATAGCTTACTATTTATTCTGCCAAATAAAGGAAGACTAACATTGAGGTGCCATAGAACTAATTAAAGCTATGAAGTTTGTGCTCAGATGTCTAGTTTCAGTGGTTGCTCAGGTTTGTCCTTCATAGTTATCACCAGAATGAACTCACTGTGTGCCAAGGTTCCGGCGTCACAGGAAAACACCGCAAGGAGGCTAGTACTCAAATCAAAACCAGATTAATTGGGTGAAAATATTTCATTAACAGTAAGTATGGAAGTAGAAAGTTTTCTTATTAGTAGTATTCAAACTGAATTTCAAATTTAGGATAATTTTCCAAGATTACCTAACACTTCATGTTTTTAGCAAACTTTTTTTCCCATCAACCGTACAAATTAGCACAGGAGAGTGAGGTCAGGGTTAGGGTAGGTAGCACTCACCTGTTATCTCAGGAGTTGGTAAACTGAGGCAAGAGAATCAGACCAAGGCAAGGGGATTGCTGTGAGTTCTAGGCTACTTGCCCTGGGTTAAGTGTAAGACCCTTTTTATCTTTTTTCTTCTTTCCTTTTCTTTCTTCCTTCCTTCCTTTCTTTCTTTCTTTCTTTCTTTCTTTCTCTCTCTCTCTCTCTCTCTCTCTCTTTCTTTCTTTTGTTTTTGTTTTTGTTTTCTCAAGACAATGTTTCTCTGTAGCTTTTGAAGCCTGTCCTGGAACAAGCTCTTGTAGACCAAGCTGGCCTCAAACTCACAGAGATCTGCCTGCCTCGGCCTCCTAAATGCTGGGATTAAAGGCGTGCGCCTCCACTGCTCAGCTGTGAGACCCTATTTTAAAACAAACAAATTTACATGTTAAACATACGTTCATTTACATATGAAGGCGAGTTAAAGTACTCAGAAGGTTAAGTACCTCTTTGTTGGAACATCGTTTTATTTGTGTTAAAAAGTCATGACTTTTTAACTTTACATAAATTGAAGGGGGAAAACCCTAAAGTTGATACGGAAGTGCTAAAGACTCTAAATAGCCAAAGCAACTCTGTGCAAAAAGACCAATGCCATAGGTATCAGAATGCCTACGTTCAAGTCATACAACAACGCCACAGGAATAACAACAACAAACGTGTCCTGGCCCAGAAACAGACACAGCCCTATGGGATAGAGCAGCGGACCCAGAGATAAGCCCATAGGAGTCCTTATAAAGATGTCAGGAAGAGACTCTGAAGAGCAGACAACTGGGGAGACACCGAGATGAGTGAAAGTAGATTCTTATCTCTCATCCCGCATAAAAATTAATTCAAAACGGATGAAAGACCTTCGTGGGAAGACTGAAGTTTTGAAATGACTGGAGGGAAAATGTAAGGGAAACACTTCAAGATGCGAGCTTAGGTAATGACTTCCTGGTCAGGATTCTAATGGCTGAAGAAATAATAGCAGGGATTGATAAATGGGATTGAATCAAATCCAAAAGATTCCCAGCAAAGGAAACAATTGTCAGAGTGAAGAGGCGTCCTACAAAACAGGACAAAACCCTGACCAGCCGCTTGTCTGACAGGAGAGTAATGTCTAGAAATTATAACATCTAGACTACACAGGATTTAAAACATAAACACTACAACAGCAAACAATATAATCAAGAAATGAGCAAGTGGACTGAGCACAAAACATCCATGGGGTCAATTATGCTATTAGCTTTTAGGAGAAAAGTAATTTGAACATCTAGTAGAAACTTAAGTCTTGGGTTGTATCTCATCTCTACATTAAGAAACACTGATAAAGGACTTTTACTAGTCAGGCATGTCCGTAAGGAGCCAACTTGATCATGTACCTTGTGAAAATATTTGAAACTAATGATCACTTTTTAAAAATATTTATTTTGTTTTTTGAGATTATAATGTAATTATATCATTTCTCCTTCCTTTCCCTTTCTCTAAAATTTCCCACATACCTCTCTTTTTGTTCTCTTTCAAATTCATGGCCCTCTATATTCATTATTTGTTGTTACATATATGCATGTACACATCCACACACACACAAACACACACAAACACATACAAACACACACACACATATTGTGGGTTCTAGCTGGCCTGGCTTAGCAAGTCAGCTACATGTTTGCCTGGAATAGGAGCAAGACCCTGTTTTAAAATCAACAAATTTACACATTAAACTTACACATGAAGACTAGTTAAAGTACTCAGAAGGCTAAGTACCTCTTTTCTGGAGCATTGTTTCATTTCTATTAACTGAACTCATATATACAGATGTACATATATATGCATATATATATATATATAACTACATACCTAAGTACAACCTGTTCCATCTATAAAATGTTACTTGTGTGTATATATGTATGTTTTCAGTTTTTAAGTATGCAGCTACTGCAATCATAATTTAGACTTTTCTCTTTTCAACCAATTCAGCGTGTGAGGATCAAGGCAATTTCTCTTCAGTATTTCTGTGAATGCTAGTGAAACATGAATCTCTTCATCCTTGAGGGCAATGGGAGCCAACACCAGCTTCAAATGTCAGACTCAAGTTTGTTCTTTTGTAAAACTGGGTTAAAACAGCTTCTTCTGAGACAAGGTCTCTATACACACCTCTGGCTGTCCTGGAACTCATTATATAGACTATGCTGATCTCAGACTCACAGAGATCCATCCTCCTCTGCTCCCCAAGCACTGGGATTAAAGGTGTGCACCATCACATCCAGACAAAACTGAGTCAATTCTTAGCTACACAAAAATCTGAACTTTAGATAAATGCCAGTAAGCGTCTTCCTGCCCTCCCTTCCCCCTCGCTTCTTATTCTGAAATTTATTGAGGGGGTAATTTAAAATTGTTTAGGATGGTAACTATGGTAAAGGCTTTTGACTCTTAAAATATAAAATGGAAAGCCAAGATGGCTGGGGATAAGGTTCAGTAGGTAAAGTATTTACCTGCAGAGAAGCTGGGTACAGTATTTGCATCTAAACCCGAGGGCCAAAACAGGCAGATCCAGGGGTATGCTAGCCAGCAAGTGTAATCAAAATGGTGAGTTCCAGGTTCAGGGGGAGACCAGTGAAGGGCAATAGAGAGAGACGCCTGATGTCAACTTCCGCCCCTTTCGCGTGCATACACGGGCATTCATGCCCACTCGTACACAATACACTATAGTCACAAAATGGAAAGCTGAGATATTAAAAATGCAATACATACCAGACATGGCCCTAGTTATGACAAAACTGTATTACTTCAAGTTACCAGACAAACTGTGGCCCATCCGTCACTTTTCAGATGTGTTTTGATGTCAAGTGGTCGGAACCATAATATTGAATTGCACTATTCAGAAGCCAATTACTTAACAATACGGAATCAGTGCCCTTCTTCATTATTTCTGTAAGTTCTTCCTCATTTTGACCATTCCTTTTTAAAAGACTTGTCTACTAGTAGTAACACACGGAAACAGAGAGGACGCAGATTGGTCCTTGCACTGCCTGTGGGGAGGTGTGTGAAGTGGTTGTTGTTTGCATTAAGCATATGGCTTTGAACACAGTAGTTCCTCAATAAACCCTTAATCAATTAATTAGGTCCCCAATCCACTCTTGCCTTCTGGCCTTTACCGTATCTAATCAAATTACAACACCAGGTGAAATTACCAATGATCACATTCTATTTTTTTTAAAGGGAGGGGGAATCAGTGCCCACATTAGCCCAGCATGATTATATTATTTTAGCCTCAAAAGTATTTGAAAAGCCGCAGCTGTTGATACTGCTTTTGATTTGCCAGACCCTCTAACAGTCTACTTACTTCGCCTTGAACATGGCATTTGTACCACATTAAAGCTTGGCAAGCTTATTCCCTGCTAACCACAGGCAAATGTGAACATATTAAAAAAATATATAAAAATATATTTTAGCCAAAGCCATTATCAAGTATATATTTGTTGGATTTGATTGACTAAGACCCTCTAATTTGTTCATGTACACTTGGCATCTTTTCATTCTGGGTGATGACTGCAATTTATATATTATGTGTCCGACAGCTGATTAAAGTGCCAAGCAGCAGTAGAAGAGAGAGAGAGAGAGAGAGAGAGAGAGAGAGAGAGAGAGAGAGAGAGAGAGAGAGAGAGAGAGCAGTTGCTCCTGAGGGCTGACGTCCTGTGAGCTCTTCCAGGGAGCTGGTCCAGGAGTGACTCTCCCATCCTCTTCCTCTGGTGGCCTCACACTGAGAACGTGAGTGAGTAACTTGCATCGCTCCCCTCCACCATCTCAAGTGAGAATCGTTTCCCTGGCAACCGCCTCATTGCTTGAGCAAAATCTACGCCCTCTGGCTCCTTAAGCAACACTAAGCTCAAGCCAGCGTCTCTAATGTTCTGACACAACAGAGGCTCCAGTCTAGGGGCCCACTCCATCCTCTGAGGTAGAACAGGAGGAAGCAAGCATGAGATTGACAGTGTTTGTCCGCTTTGTTGATTCCATCTTTCAGACAAAGCCAGCCACAGCAATTCATGCTACTCCCTCCACAATAGGCACCACAGACAGTTATTCCCCACTTAACAACAACAGCAACAACAAAACCCAGCCTTTTATATTGGCTTCATGACATGTGAACTGGGGGCTATTAGAGTAATTCTCTAATTGTTATTGTGTAGAGCCAAAGGGAAGGACCACTTTCCAGAAGTACAGAATTAACACCCTCCTTGGTTTAATTCTCTGTCTTGCATTCTGGTATTCCTCAGAGGAAAGACATTTCAGTGTCTCCCCAAAAGGACATCTGATGCATAAAACTTCCCCAAAAATTGCTGAATGTAAACTTACCCAAATCCTGAAGCTGAATTGGATTTAGTGCCGTCAAGAAAATGCAATATATCAACCTCTTCAAAACAAAAAGAAAACCAAAAACAAACCCTCTTCCAACAACTCCTTACTTGCTCGGGCACTCCTTCCATAGTTGGAGTCCATGGATGAACGGATGTTTCCATGGACTTCAGATGATGCTGTCTTGACACGGTTCACTTCAAGGAGTGAGAAAGTGTGTGAACGTGCACATCACAATGTCTCATGCATGGAAAGCCATGAAGAAAAGCAAATTTCCTTTCACTTCTCAAATATTTTCCCTTGAACTAGTTGCTCAACAAAAACAATTAATCAAAAGAAAATGACCTATGTCTGATCCATTGCCATTATTCCTAAGGCCCTCTACATGTTGTTACATACTGTGACATTTAGGCACGAGCTACCAAACCAAGGAGAATAAGTCGCACTTAGTCAGCATCACTGTCTGTGACCCTCAGTTCATCATTTCTTTAATTGCTGTAAAAAGGGAAAGCGTTAGTAAGGTATCCGAGTGTCAGCAGATAGAGTGACTGCTTTGTGTCAATTGTCAAGACCAAACACCTAACAAAAGCAACAAGTAGAGGGGATGGTTTATTTGACTCAAGGGTATAGTCCACCATGGCAGGTAGGCATGGTGGCCGGAGCCTGAGACAGCTGGTCACATGGGGTCATAGAAAGGGACAAAGCAAGGTGGCCATGGGTACCCTACTCACTTCTTTTTTTTATAAATTTCCTGGACATCGGCCTATGAACTGGTACCCCACGTTGAGAGTGGATCATCCTATCTCAGTTAAACACCTCTTTAAGTGCGCCCATAGACATGTTTAAAGGTACATCTCCTAGGTAACGCCAGATCCGGGAAAGTTAATGATCAGCATTAACTACCCAGTCTGCTATATCTTCACACAGAGAAACACACACAAACTGCGAGAGATATTGTTAATCTAGGTCAATAGCTTTGCAATTATTATTGCTGTCTCTGGTTGTATTAGTGAATGTAACTTTTATGTACGAGCAAGAATTCATACAACTGTGGATAGCCTTAAAGTCAAATTTCTGGCCTAGCTTAAAGAAATAAAATTCTTCCTTCCTTCCTTCCTTCCTTCCTTCCTTCCTTCCTTCCTTCCTTCCTTCCTTCCTTCCTTCTTTCCATGATCTATGCCAAATGTGACTGCCCAATCCATACGGATCAAGAGACACCTAGAAAGAACAAATTCTTGTGTAAACACAGATATGAAATTATTTGCCATCCATGATATTTAAAAACTCATCTCTGACCTCTACTGGCCATGCTGCTAAAATACAGCAGCAAACCTCCAGAAATGCTCTTTTATTTCTTCCATCCATTTATTTTTTTAATTAAAAAAAACAGTATCAATTCATTTTTGGATAGCATACAGAGTGATAGGCTCATTATGACATTTTAAAACATGCAATGTCATTGTCCTTTGTTCTCAATTATTTCCCTTCCCCATGCCCATTGCCCCTCTCTGGCTGGTTTCCTTATTTCCCCAGATAATGCTCCCTTGTGCATTCACTTAAATGCTTTTTCATCTCCCAGGCACTATAAATAGGAATTATAGTAGAGTAGATGTCTTCTGTCCTAAAATTTTTAGGAGAGACATGTATACTGTAAACATCATAAATTAAGCCCATTGCCTAGTGTATCAGAGGGTAGTTAGTGATTTATACATTTTCGTTTGGGTTTCTTTGAGACAGAATTTCATGTAACCCAGGCTAGCCCTGAACTTCTGATTCGCCCACCTTCTGCTCCCAAGTTCTTGGATTACAGGCACGCATCACTACATCTGACTCAATACGTATTTTTACAACGATTAAAAGGAGGTCTGCGTAAACGGAATGAGGAGGTGAGAATCCTAACAGATCCCATCCATGATTCACTCAGTGGGTTAAACAGTGCACCATCCAGGGGGCAGTGTTTTTCTCTAGTAGTTTCTACAGATCTTGCAATCAGGAAGACTGATCAAACTCTGTCAGCCTTTGTCACAGAAAAAAAAAATCCTCATGGGTTTAAAAAGCAAAAATCTGTACAAAACCACAATGAGGTAGCACCTCACACATGTCAGGATGACTCCTAAGGGAAACGGATAAAATCGGTTGTGGGGATGGGTGAAGCATTAGCCGTGGGAAGGAAAGGGATAGAGTCAGAGAAAACATAGGCTGCTCCTGCAAACACTAAGAATGAAATTACCATGCTGGGCACACGCCTTTGATCCTAGAACTCTGGAGGCAGAGGCAGGTGGATCTCTGTGAGTTCAAAGCCAGCCTGGTCTACAGAACTAGTTCCAGGACAGCCAGGGCTGTTACACAGAGAAACCCTGTCTTGAAAAACAAAACAAAAAAAAAAAAAAGAAAATTACCATATGATCTGGCAATTCCATCCCTGGGTGACCGTGCCAAAGACCTGAAAGCAGGAACTTGAGGTGACTTCTGAATAGTTATGTTCACAGCAACATTGCTCATAGTTTCTAAGAAGAGGAAACAACCAAAATGTCTATCAGTGGATGACGGCTTAAACAAAATACAGTCTACGCCTGGAACAGAATGGTTCTTCATCAAATATACTGCCGTATGAATATAATTAAGGGGACGTTATAGTAAATAAATTGACCACAGGAAGAGAAATACTACATAACAGGGTACGGAGTGTGAGAACAGTTACACTGACGGAGGCGACAGTAAAGACGGAACTTTGCGGGTGCTAGGGGGAGGAGAAGCAGGGAGCTACTGTTTAAAGCGTACCAAATCTCAGCTTCACAAGAGGAAGCAGTGAGGAAGTAGACGGTGATGGCTCCACGAGATAAGCTGACTCTGAGCCGTACACTTAAAGAATGAATAGGATGGTAGACTTTTATGTGTCTCTTTCTACCACACTTAAAGACTTCTAAGTATTAGAAAAACAGAAGTAGCTGGGAAACATGAAAAACATTTAGGGACTGGAGAGATGGCTCATAGCTGCTCTAACAGAAGGTCTGGGCTCAGATCCCAAGTCACCCCAAACCCCCTCCCACCGGGGCCAACAGCATCTATAACTCCACTACCAGGGGGTCTGATCCCTCTTTCGACCTCCTCGGGCACACCATGCAGGTGATGGCCAGACACACACGCAGGCAGAACACCATACACATAAAATCTAAAAAAAACTAAAATAAAATCTCAAACAAAAAAATTTAAAACCACAAAATCATGTCTTTATTTCATGAGGTCCCTTGTTTTCCATAGTCAGCTGTGGCTGATGGTCTCAGCTCAACTGTTGGGGTTTTTCTCGGTGACCCACCATAGGTCAGCGGGAACTGATGGTCTCAGCTCAACTGTTGGGGTTTATCTTGGTGGCCCACCATAGGTCAGCGGGGAGTGTTGGGCTCAACTCAGCTGTTGGGGCTCATCTCAGTGGCCCGCTCATCTTCCAGGAGGCAGGGCTGAAGGCGCAGTCACCCCCTCAGGCATATTGTTCTTGTAGAGACAGTCAAGGGTAAATCAGTCCTAATCAAGCTTCCACACTGTGAATATTTGTTCCAGATTCTCTCTGTTGACCAAAGAAAGCCCTATTGGTCAATACAAAGTCACCCAGAGCCAAGAGGCTTACTCTGCCTTTGGCATATATGGGCAAGGGAAGCGAAGGCAAGGGGTGAATGAATGGTTTAGAACAAATAATTCTATATAAATTGAATAAGTTACTCACTGCCTTGTAATTTTCATGATTGGCGCCAGTCGTCACCAGCAAATTGTCTATATGGCAGCTCACACTGGTCAATAGAGCTTGTGCAGACACAGAGAGAAAGTAGTTGGTGTTAAGTTATCAGTTCAGCTGTGAGACAGGATTGTAAGGACAAAGGTATTCTTCAGGGAGGTCATCACCTTGGCTCAGTTCTTTTGAAGGCCTAACGGACAGTGGGGACATCTTGGAGAGTGGAGGAACCTGGGATTTAAGAAATATAAGCTGAGGTACTGTTCTAAGTCCCGTATAAAATCAGACAAACGTCTGAAGGATCACCGTGGTTCTTTCCCATGGTAAAACTGTCAACGGGTTAGTTTATTACATACTTCCCCGTCCCCAGAGTCTCTATTCCATATGAACAGCAGGTGGCGCTCGACAACAACCTAAAAGACCAGGGCTATTTTCACTTTCTTCCCTTTTTTTCTTTCTTTCTTTCTTTCTTTTTTTTTTTTATAAAGAAGGACTGTTGTGTGTGATAGTTCCTAAGAATCTACTTTCAGTAAACATAATAAAACTAAAACAAACTAAAAAACAAAAGAAGCGAGAACTTCAGTGTATGTATGGCCTTGCCCCAGAAAAGAGGGCTCAAGAAGTCTTTGAAACTCGGAAATCGCTTTCTTTTTGTAGACAGAGGTGTGAAGCAGTCTGAGAAGCGCTGGTGGGTGGTACGTCCACCTACCGTGCGATGGGAGCCAGAGTGGCTGGCAAGAGACTCAACCCTCAGACACTGCGAGTAGCCATGACTTTGATGCTAAGCAGTTAAAGGGATGGTTTGATACACTTTTAAACAAAGGGCTTCGAGTGGTAGAACTCATTACGAAATGCACTGCTGGGTAAGTTGGCCCAGTCACAGAACACGGAGACGTCGGGTGGCGCTGCCTGCTGTTGTCCCTGCAGGTCTCGTTTGCGCTGAGAAGACACCAACCCTGCACCCACCTGTTTGGCACGGAGACTACCGTCTGGTGCTCAAACACAACTCTAAAAAAATGTCTTGTAGGCACTAGGCTGCTGTGGAGAACCTAGGAATGATCCAAATGACTAATTCTGACTAACCGTCAGCCTTGTCTCCCTGGCCTAAGAGACAAACGCTTTTCTTACTCATCTTTCACGGATGTGCTTGTTGAATGTAGGACAGCCGGCACTTGTGGGTCCAGCTAGGATGAATTTTCTTCAAGAAAATGTTTCTCCTGTGCCATCTTGCTGGTGGTATTTTAAAGTATTGTGGCAGCTTTCCGCTCTCTTGTGTATGTTGGTGTCACAACTCGGCACAATGGAAGGAGCTTTGGTGCTGGAGACACATTAAAATTTAGCTCTTCAGTATGATCGCACGTCTCTGTAAGAAAACTCACCAGAAGGGCTGGAGAGATGGCTCAGTGGTTAAGAGCATTGCCTGCTCTTCCAAAGATCCTGAGTTCAATTCCCAGCAACCACATGGTGGCTCACAACCATCTGAGATGTGAGGTCTGGTGCCCTCTTCTGACCTGCAGACATACACACAGACAGAATGTTGTATACATAATAAATAAATATTTAAAAAAAAAAAAGAAAAGAAAACTCACCAGAACAGGGCGCCTTTGTTTTAAGCTATTAGTGTTCACTTTCACATCCAACAAGTAACCTAATTTCCCTGCACCTCCATCCTACCCACAACCTAGGAGATACCCTACCTACCACAAATTTGACGATACATAAAGGCAGAGGTGGCCGCATCATCAGTCAATGTCATCGGAAGGAACTGACCAGTGAAATGGTTCAGCGGGTGCTGGTGGACAAGGGCCACGCCCTGAGTTCAGATCCCCAGAATCCAGGCAAAGCCTGTGGCAGCTGCGGCAGTTTGAATAAGAAGGACTCAAAGGTTCATGTGTTTGAATACTTAGTCACCAGGCACTGAAACTGGTTGAAAGATTACAACAGTGTCTCTCAACCTTCTTAATGCTGCGACCCTTTAATACAGATCCCTGTGTTGTGGTGACCCCCAATCATACAATTATTTTGTTGCCACTTCATATCTGTATTTTTGCTACATAATTTTGTTATGAATCACAGTGTAAACATCTGATATGCCAAGTCCCAAAGGGGCCATGACCCCAGGTTGAGAACAGCTGGATTAGAAGGATTAGATGTGGCCTTGTTGAAGGATGTATGTCACCAGGGAAGGGCTTTGAGGTTTCAAAAGCCTATATCAGGCCCATTTTTCTCTCTGCCTGCTGTCATGAGATCAGGATGGAGAATTCTCAGCTACTTCTCCAGCACCAAGTCTGCCTGTGTACCCCCATGCTCCCTGTCAAGATGACAATGGACCAAGCCTCCGATGATGGAATGAGTAAGTTTCCAATTAAATACTTTCTTTCATAAGAGCTGCCTTGGTCAGGGTGCCTCCTCACACAAATAAAAATGTATTAAGACAATCTCAAACTTGTAATCCCAGCA
This sequence comes from Arvicola amphibius, assembly GCF_903992535.2. Lineage (NCBI taxonomy): Eukaryota > Metazoa > Chordata > Mammalia > Rodentia > Cricetidae > Arvicola > Arvicola amphibius. Next base: position 118,637,593 of record NC_052050.1, on the reverse strand, counting down.
GTCTCACGAGATGAGATGGGCGTTGGCGTCAGAGAAAAACCTGGGACCAGCTGGCCCCATGTACATGTTGATCAACAAGAAATGTTCTCAAGCAAGGGAGAAGATGAGAAATGACACCCGAAGCTGTCCTCTGACCTCCATGCATGCTCTGTGGCACAGGCATGCCTGCACTCACACACAGAAACATGCACATACACACACACTCACAGATACATGCACGCACACATACCAGAAACATGCACACACACTCACACACAGACACATGTATGCACATTCGCACACAGACACATGCACACACACCCACACAGAGATGCATGTACACAACCTCACACACAGAAGCATGCACACAACCTCACACACAGAAACACGCACACGCACACACAACAGTAAAATGTCACCAAAAAAATTTCCCCATCTTTCTCTTCAAAGAAAAAGCTAGTAAGATGTCTTTGTGTGAATCTTTCATCTATGTTTCAAATACAAATTCTATGTTGACCTGTGACCACGCTTTGTAAGAAATGGTGCCCTCTCATAATGTGAGACACTCCGAATTCAATCTGTGAAGCCAGTGTACAGCTTGAGACGGGAACGTCAAAAAGGAACAACAATTACACAACGTGTCTCTGCTCCAGTTACTCCATCTCTACCCAACCGAACACTTGCCTCACAAAGGTTAGCCACAGCCACAGGAGCAACAAACATCCTGATTGCAGAGCCCGCCCCGCCACCTCACTTCCATAAATCAGTTTTAGCTTGCTTATGGAGTATTTTGAGAAGATATTTATAGTCACTATTAATGCTTCTGTCATGTCTCTATACTCAGGAAAGGGATGTTAACACATGATTCTGATGTTTCTGTTTTGCAATCGAATGGAGATCATCCACTCCTTTTAAGGGATACAGGCCAGTATCTGGAATGTAATTCTGTAATTGGGTCCCTATTACTTCCATCCATTTCTGTGATTAGTCAAAATATATTATTGGCCACTGCCCTAGTTTGCTTTCAGATTGGCTGTGCTAAACACCGTGGGCAAAGCAACCTGGGAAGGAAAGGGTTTATTCGAGCTCATGCTTCCATGTCACAGACCATCACAGTGGGGAGTCACACTCACAGACCATCACAGTGGGCAGTCACACTCACAGACCATCACAGTGGGGAGTCACACTCACAGACCATCACAAGGGGAGTCACACTCACAGACCATCACAGTGGGGAGTCACACTCACAGACCATCACAGTGGGGAGTCACACTCACAGACCATCACAGTGGGGAGTCACATTCACAGACCATCACTACGGGGAGTCAGGACAGGAAGCTGGAGACTGGAACTGAAGCAGAGGCTATGGAGGAACGCTGCTTACTGGCTTGCTTTCCAGGGCTTACTTAGTTTGCTTTCTTATACAACCCAGGACCACCTGCTTTTGGGGGTCACTGGCACTGCCCATAATGGACCAGGGTCACCCATATCAATCATTAACCAAGAAAATGACCAGCAGATTTGCCCATTGGCCAATCTTTGGAAGCTTTTCTCGATTGATAGTACCTCTTTCCAGATGACCCCAGCTTATGCCAAGTTGACTAAATAAATAAATAAAATAAAATAAAATAAACTAGCCAGCACAGTCACCACAGAGCCAGTGGAAGTTTGGCCCGTAATGACCAAGAGTGCAGTATCTGCGGAGTAAGGCAGTGTCACCATTTATTCACAAGGAATATGATGACCAAGTGAGAGGGCTTCAAATGTTGCTACTCTGACTTTGGAAGGCTCAGAGATGGAACACCTAGGCAAGTCACCCCAAGACATTTTCTCCAATGGCGGGAAGGCAGGCACACCGGAACACTCACCCACAACCACAGCCAACACAGCTGGCCATAGAGTAACTGTCACCGGAGCTCTACCCTGTGGATGTGAGCTCTCCACACTTTATATAAGCCTAATGATTCCTCTCCTGAGTTGTATGAGCAAGGCAGTGAGGGGCTCTGGGTTGGTGCTATAGCCAGGAACACAACCCCTCTATCCCTTTCCTCATTTACAAATACCTTATGTAGGCTGCCTGCAGCTCACTCTTTCGAGGTCCAGAGGACAACAATGACCCCTGCAGAAACCATAGGGTCGCTATTTGGCAAAACTGTATGGTCAGAGTCTATAAGATGCAACTTTCTGAAGGTCCAGGGAGATGAGGCACAGCAATGAGTCATGAGAATAATTCAGGATGATCCTCTGCTGGTTTTATAGAAGCCAGTAGGAGGATACCTTTCTGGGATTATCTGTGCTGTATCTAAAGAGAGAAACGAGAGCCAGGGAAGAAGGTCTGGGGACTCTGGGGTGGAGATTCATGGGAAAGCAAGATGAAAAAATGGTCAATGTTGGAGAGGATGATATCTGCACCACTGGGTGATTAGGCCCCAGGTCTAACCTTAACTAGCTAACCCTGAAGAAACGGATGTACTAAAGAAGATGTAAGTTGGTTTATTTAAGTTGGCAAGATGGCTAAGTGGGTAAGAATGCTTGCTGCCAAGCCTGATGCGTTCAGTCTCCAGAACCCATATGATGGAAGGAGAGAATTGAGTACCACGAGTCATCCTCGGATATCCATACTTGAACTGAGGCACACTTGCAAGGAAAAAAAATAATAATAAATGTGCTAATTAATCAAAACATTGACAGTTGTAGGTTTATTTGTTGGTAACATACATACAATAAACTTTGCTAGTGACCTCCAAACTTGTTTTCTTAAGCAAAGATATATTCTACCTACCAGCAAGGTGCATATGATTCTAAATTCATAAATAAGAACAGCTTATGAACAAAGATTCAGAGCAAACAATTAGATAGTTTCCGGGTGTGTCCCACCCATGACAGAAGAGACTTCTGATGAAATATGCTTCCCCAGGTGACCTAGACATCAGCAACTGTAAGAAGTTTCCCTCTGGTTGGGAAAGTGCCAGAAAATTAGCAAGAAACTGTTGCTGCCAGGCTGGGGGTGCAGCTAAGTGAGTAGGGCACTTGCCCAATGTGCATGGAGCCCTGGGGTCAGCATACAGCACTATGTAAGTGGGGAGTGGGGAGAAAGACCCAATTAAATCGCGGCTGTTTAATTTCCCTGTCCTGAGCAGGTGGGAATGGGCTGATTCCTGCTCCTCCTCCCCCTGGGAGACCCAGCTCTGCAGATGGAGCACAGCTCTGACTCCGCCACATGCCAGGCCATTTTCCTAAACTTTATGGCCTCCTGTGAACCACAGGCTTTCCCCTCTCTGTTTCCATTTGGTGAGAATTACCAATGGTTGGTCTCTAGTTGCCTGTTGGTTCTTTCTAATGGTTCTGATGGAATGGTCTTCAAGATCTCTTTAATATGTGACAAATGCCTCCAGCATGCCTGGAGGCAGGAGGATGCCTCCCATGGCCTTGTTCAGCAACAACGATTCTGTTCATCTGTGGGATGCATTTATAACGTGTTTTCTTTCTTTTGCTTCCCTACTTTCCCACCTTCCAAGGGAAGAAATGAACAAACGACCTGCTTCCCCCCACACAAGAAAGTAATTTTCCCACCACAGGTGGGCCATCTGCTTCTCTTAACCAGGTTGCTTTGGGCTAGAATTGAATGCAATCTTGTCCTAGGCAGGTTGCCAGCTGTAGGCTCCAGGAAATGGAGCAACTCAAAGCGGTTGCCTTGTGATGTCAGGCCTTCTTTTCCGAGATACAACTCATGGAGTCAACCTTAAGAAAACTATCTGTGCAAGTCCATGGAGCGTATAGTGTCCGGGGTCCCAGAGCCGAAATCTCAGCTGCATGGGAGTTTCCTAAGACTGAAGTCCTTTGAGCCTTTATACAGATCGGACAGTGGCTCAGAAAGATGGAGACTGAGCACTTGATGAGGACCCAGAAGAAAACTCCTGAACTAGAGTCTCAACCTGGGGTGCAGCCCTCGTTCATTGGGGAGCTGTTTAGTTTCTTCATGCTTCAGCCCCATTCAAAGGCTGCCTCTGGTGCTTGGCCATCCCAACAGCGCTCCTCTCAGCCCCCAGGAGCAAAAGCCCCGTCCTTATGCTTCCAAGCTAATAGAAACATATTAGACGAAAGATCGCACCAAGTCATTCCTAAACTTCAATAACGTCTTAGAAAATGTTAGGATGATTTAATGAACATTGGTTTTAGCAGACAGATTACAGTGTAAGCAAATTCATGAGACATAGGTTAGTTTAGTTAGATAATAGAACTGAGCTCCTTAAAGTTTGTATGGATTGATTGACAAATAAAAACCTATTTCATTTGTTTATAAAAATGCATACGAGCCGGGCGGTGGTGGCGCACGCCTTTAATCCCAGCACTCGGGAGGCAGAGGCAGGCGGATCTCTGAGTTCGAGGCCAGCCTGGTCTACAAGAGCTAGCTCCAGGACAGGCTCTAGAAACTACAGGGAAACCCTGTCTCGAAAAACCAAAAAAAAAAAAAAAAAAAGTGCATACGGTCATAGAGGCTGCTGAATACACGACACACCATCTTCACATTGGGCCATGTGGAGCTGGGTGGTGAGAGAAGCCAGAAATTCATCTCAGGCTGGTTAATTTGGGAAAATATGGATTTCACCTAATGTACAAGTGACATGCTACTTATCATTTGTTTCTGAGGATGGGCCTACCAAACTTTGGGAATGGCCCTCCGTCACTCTGGTGACCTCCACAAGGTCAGGGTCACTAACAACCTGTCATGAACCAGGGAGGAGCTCACAGGCCCACTATTCCTGAAGATTTTACACTCAGTATATGGTTTTTGGGGAGGAAACAGCTTTTTGGCACCTGCAGGCAAACCCTTACTCATGATCCTGTAAACAGCCCTAAGGAAATGCACTGGCTCATACTAGTCAGGTTTATAGAGACTGCAAAAATAGTGATAAGCCAGAAATTCCTTCCCTCAACCATTATGACAGAGCACCTATACGTCTACTGTTTGGAAAGTATGCTGAGCATTCTTGGAATCCAGTTTTTGAGATGCTGTTTATTGGTAGAACATAGGTTTAGGATGGACAAAGCCCTAGGTTCAATTCCCAGCAACACGCATGAGCAAGCACACACACACACACACACACACACACACGCACATCCATGCTTTGTACACACTCAGTCAGAAAAGCAGGTCTCTTGTCGCCTCCCCTTGAACTAGCATATTCAACATAATGTAGATGCAAATTTGGGCCATCTCTCTTCCTTTTTGTGATCTTTGAGTCTTCCCACCTCAACAACAGGAGGCAGAGTCTTTTTCTTAAAGAATCCTCATTCTTGAAATTGACTGGAAATTCTGGAAGTTGACTTTTCAGAAGCAATAGTCTTATTTCAGTGTTCCCTATGAGAAGAGCCGATCTATCGGTTCGCTAACACGTGTTTGTGTTTGGTTTGGGTTTTCTGGTGCTGGGGACTGGATCCAGCCTTCTGCTGCTGGATTACTGTGCTCAGCCCACACATTCTAGCTTTAACCATGTCTCCACAGTGACACTGTTATAAGCTGGTTCTGACAGAATCCAGTGCCCTGCTATAAGGACATCTTTGCTGCCGCAGAGCCCTGGGCAGGCAGCAGCAGCTCTGAGCACATAGAAGCCCAGCATGACAGCTTATTGGACTCACACAATCATCTACTGTTTCCCAAACATGACTGCTTTGCCACGGTGGCTAGCTATAACTGGGTTTCAAACCACAGCCACACACAGTACCTAGAACAAGCTGTCCCCCATAAACCTCAAGGTCCTGGCACTGAGCCTGACTCTCTCTCTCTCTCTCTCTCTCTCTCTTTCTTTGGGGCATCTCAAGTCGGGGCTGTCTCTGTACCGGATCTCAAGCAGAGAGAAAATAGACTTTATCCCCATTCCTCTGGAAGCTCCTGGGCCCTTGGTAAGGTTATTTTGGTACATCAAGGTGATATTGGAAAAAGCAATGTATGCAAAGCTATAAAGTTCTTTACCCAGAGACGTGTATCTAGCCACCCTATAATGCCATAGTTAATGCTCTTAAAAATATCTAATTTCTTCCTATTTGAGAATTAATCAAGTCTGGTATAGGATCCAAAGCACAGTACTAATGAAGTATTGTGAGAACAAAAGAGAGAGGGGGGGAAGAAAGAGCAAAAGACAGAGAGTGTACGATATTGGAGATACCTGGGCATTTGCTTCCGGAGAACTCACAAAAGCGATGATGTAAAATGAGGCAGGGGAAGCTCCCCCTCCGCCTTATGATTCTGTGTATTAGAAAGGACGTGGTGTGTTTTACAAGCTCCTATCTAGTGCGGCACATCCTAGTCAGCTTCAGGGAGAGCTGGACGTCAGAAATCCTCTCCTAAACTCCTTACTCGGAACGAAGTCATCAACACCTTCTAGGGTTCTTGGAAAACTAGCTTTCTTATCAGAGCAAGGCAGGTGGAGAAACTGCTTGGAAACTTTTAGATCAAGGGGGAAATTTACCTGCACTGACTGAAATGCTTTTAGATTTATTTTGACACTTAAAAGTTTTGATTTCCACGAAGAGGGAAACACATTGAACCAGTATGAAATTCTTAAGTCCTCTCTCTCACTGACACCTGGCCCTTCTTTTCTGATATTTTTATACTAAAGTAACTTAATCCTTAAGTCCCAGACACAAGATTAATGAAGACACAAAATAAACCATTTTGTAGCAACTTTTCTTATCAGACTATCTATGAATTGCCAGGTCTTAAATAACAACAGGAAGACATCTCTTATTAATTATGAAAGCTCCCTTAGCTTAGGCTTGTCCCACTAGCTCTCATAACTTGAATTAACCTGTTTCTATCAATATACATTCTGTTACATGACTTTTTACCTCTTCTTAGTTCTGTATGTCCAACTTGCTCTGCATGTGACAGAGTCGCCACCTTTCTTCCTCCCAGAGTTCTCTTGCCGGAAATATCGCCTATTCTCTCCTGCCTAGCTATTGGCCATTCATCTTTTTATTAAAAACAGTCACAAGGATACATCTTCACAGGGTACAAAAAAGATTATCCCACAACACCATTTAATGTTCTCGAGGCTTTCTGATAGTAAGATAGGTCCTACGACACTTGGATCTGACATTAAAATGTTCATACTTGGATCCCCAACACAGTGCAGGGAGACTCTCTCTCTCTCCATATATATATATATATATATAGTGAACATTCTCTAAACTGGCCACAACCTGGGACAAATTTTTGCTAATCTGTCCCTCTACGCCCTAAAAAGGAGTCCTCTCTAGAAAGCTCCTTTACAGTTCTAGAACTGGAAAGGCAAAAGCAAAGCTGCCGTTTAATCGATGGCATTATAGAAAAATGATTGGTGGTGTGCATACTGGAGGCACAGTGGTGGAGGATCAGAAGTTCGAGGCCCAGCTCTGCAGCTTCAGTGAGAGCTCTAGCCCAGCCTGGACTACAGGAAGCTCAGTCTGCGGAAAACAAACAAACAAAACAACAGAAAGGGATGGAGCTTTTTCTTTCTTTTATTTCCTGCAGGAATGTTAGTGTGTTTTGGATTTTAGGGAGCGTATTTGACACTCTAGTGCATACCCACAACCCGGCTGAACAGCCAGTTATGTTTTAATTAGATTGTAATTTAATTCCCTCCCTGAATTAGAGGTGAACTATGTAGGGGAAGCTCTATCGCTTCCTCTTTCCGCTCCCCCTACATCTACCTTTATTTGTATGGACATACAGACATATTCTTAGTCTTGTTGAATTTATTATTTCAATGTACAAATACTTTTATTTGGATTTTAATATAACATTTATTTATTTCAGTACCGGGGGAAAGAACTTATGATCTTTAATATGTTTTACTAGTGAGATCAGTTTTGCAGCTAATTTAATACTCATCAATTTCCGTTTGCGACGTAAAAGAAATGATCTTGGCAGACCACTAACCTGCTCATATTTCAAAGAGCATTAAATGGAAATAGGACTAAATTGCCCTATAGTTAAAATTCTCTTGTCCCATAAAATAGTTCTGGTTACTTTGATTCTCCTTTTAGTTAAAAATACCATACTTTGTTCTGAACAGATCTATTCGATGACCTGTTTATTTTTTTTATTAATTGCTATATTCAAGAAGCCATGTAAAGTCAATAATTTCAACCCAATTGATAAATAAGTGTGAAACTACATTTGACAAACTTACTTAACAACCTTTGCTGCACAAAGCCCACATGGGAGTGTGTATTGCATTGTCTTAGTCTTTCAGGTTGGTGCTAAACATCTAAACGAAATCAGTACGAAGAAGGGTCAAGTTTATTTGGGTTCTTGCATTCAGTCTAGAGTTGTAGGAACCTGTTCCTTCTCTAACACCATGGCGGGAGTGTGTGGTGGAGGCCTGCTCAGTACCTGACACTAGGAAGCACAGGAGAGGAAGGGTTCCAATACCCTCCATAGGCTTGGCTCTAGTGACCTAAATTCCTCCAAGTTAGGCCCTGCTTCTTACCGTTCACCCTTCCCCAGTGACGTCACACCCTGGGTTTCAATCTTTTAACACCTAGGCCTTTGGTGGACATTTTAGACTCATACTATGGTAAACACATTTTTATTTTCTTTAATTTTTTGGGATTGCACTGAATATGTGGGTCAGTCTGGGGAAGATAAAACTCTTTACGGAGACATGTACAACTGACTGGATCCCCTGTTGATCCTCTTGTGTTTTTCAGGTAGGCGACTTCCCTGTGAGTCATGACAGCTATTCTTCCTCACATCACCCGTCTACACATTAGGGGATGGGTTAATAATGTCAGGATATTGGAAACTATTAGCGTGCTCCTGGCTAGCAACTGACTCTCATAGGAATGCTTGCAGTACTTAATGTTAAATGCCTTTGATTATTGTTTTCTAATAGAGGCTTTTATCTAGGTCAGGATGTTTCTTTTTAGTCTTAACTTAGAAAAAAATCAATAAGGGATGAATTTTAAATTTCATCAGACAACTTTCTAGCGTGTAGAGACTATCACCAACTTTTCTCAACTGTGCTGGAACAAAGGTTCATGAGCATCTTACTGCCTTCTAGTGCAGCAATACACATTCCTCATCCGTGTGCTTGGAACCAACTACTGTGGAGGGGTCAGAGGTAAGTCCTGGAGGCCTGGTCGCTAGCCACAGCACTGACTGCCTTTTCAAGTCGTCTAAGCACAGGGGTCTTGGAGCCTTTGCTACCTTTTTCAGGCAACAGAAATTTACATGGCCCAAATCCCCAGGGACAGGAGGAAGGAGTTCCTGGGGACACTGTTGCCTGGAGTAAAGGGAACAAATGAATCAAGCTGCATGGAGGAATCTATAACCCAACCATCACCATCACTACCACCACCACCACAACCATGATATATACAAAGAGGTGGGGAAGGGGGGAGGGAAGGGGGAGGAAGGGAGAGAGAGAGAAAAGGAAGGAAAAGGGGGAAGAAAGATGGTGGGAGGGAGCAAGAGAGAGGGGAGAAAAGCAGGAGGGAAAGACAAAGAAAGACCTAGTTTAGAATTAATGGGGAGAACGGTGTTGTGTTACACAAAGTGTCCTATGACTTCTAGCCATGATAAGTTTCTAAGAAGTCCTTTATTGCCAGCTACCCAGCAGCACCTAGCTAGGGCATACAACCCAAGTGGCACATAAAAAGTGGCACTCTTAGCAGGATCACAACAGAAAACTACAGCAAGCCCTTTGGGTTCTTAGGAGAAACAACAGGGACTCCTTCAATTTCACTATGGACTATTGGTCCCCTTCCCTCTCCTGAAATCAGTCAGATTCAGTTCCTCATGGGTGCACGCACGATTTTCCATCAGCACAATAGTCCCCAGAGCTGGCTGACCTGCAATTCCTTTGAGTTGTGTTGATCCCCACTCAGCCTCTACCGCCTGTTCTAGCTGCCCTTGCTCCTCTCATATTCCATCCTGGGGAAATGATAGGTACCTGGGCTCAGGCTAGGGTGAGAAGTCACTTCCAGCCCAGAATCTGACCACACATAGTGACCGAGAGCTGCCTTTCCAGTCTCCCCTACCTCCCCCTTACCTCCCCACCACTGGGGATGTGTATCCCCTCAAACACAGATCTCCCCCGCTTCTGCCTTACCTCCCCACCACTGGGATGTGTATCACCTCAAACATAGAAGGAACAAAAACCAGAAAATGAATAATGCTCAGTCTGTCACAGTTCTGAGGGGCAGTCTAGGATGGGTTACCAAGTGCTGCTTATCCAGCCCATCTTTATGAAGACTGAACGGGAGACAAAGAGCCACATGCCTACCCAGAGATCTCTGTCCCAGGCCAGGAGGAGACAACAGGGGTCGCCATCACTGTTATAGTGAGCAAATATAGGGTGGTATGGAAGAGAAAGAGAGACAGAATAATTGTTCATGAGAGGCAGATCTGAAGGGGTGAAAGAGCAAGGAATGGACTGAGATGGATGCCCTACTTGCCACCCAGGGCCATGGTGATGTCAAGGTCTGGACTGCTGCCAAGAGCCATGTCTGGGTTTGTGGTCCTGCCACAGCTTAGGTCTGTGTTGCTGTCCATGGCTACCACCAAAGACTGAGGGGATAGGGTTGCACAGAGTTGATCCTGCCTCTCATTGACTGGCCCTGCCCCCTCACCAGTTGAAGCACCTGAGAGAGTGGGTCCTACACCTCACCCTGACAGCAGAACAGAGCTGACGCTGGTGGTGGGGCTGAGGGTGAGCTGGCCCCATGAGAGTGGGAGAACCAGACCTGCCCACTGCTGCCTACTGCATAGACTGAGCTGGCCTGGTCAGTGTGAGAGAGTTCTGAGAAGGAAAGCTGGCAGGCCAGAACCAGGGCCATGAATTCGCCCACCCCAACATCCATCCCACCTATGATCCTCTGGAACACATGAAGGGGCCAGACCTGCAGTCCAAAGCTACAGGATCTCCATGACACAGGATAACAAGAGGGTAGCCAAGAGGAGTCCCAGTGAGAGCCCAGTATTGATAGTGTAGCAGAAACCAGAGGCCTGGAGCCAAGCCAATGACGACTCGTGGCAATGAACATTTGTAAGTAAGATGTGTGGACTAAAGGGTATACTGTGTGACCCTCCGCAACACACTACAGCTTCCATTGTGAGATTTGTCTTTTCTTTTGTTTTTTTTTTCTATTTCCTTTAAATTTTATTTTGCTTTATCTTGAAGAGCATTGCAAGGACTGAGGGCGGGTGTAAAGGGAAAGGAAGATGAAAGGCATTGAGAGGCATGGTGTGAAATCCATAAAGAATCAACAAAAAGTAAAATAAAAAAAGGTGTAGAGCTAGGCATTGTGGTACAAACCTTTAATCCCAGTACTCGGGAGTCAGAGGCAGGCGGATCTCTGAATTGGGGCCCAGCCTGGTCTACATAGCGAGCCCTGGCACAGCCAGGACTACATCCTGCCTCAAAAAAAAAAAAAAAAATGGATACAAACAAAACAAAACAAAAAAAAAAAAAAAAAAAAAAAAAAGGGCCGGGCGGTGGTGGCGCACACCTTTAATCCCAGCACTCGGGAGACAGAGGCAGGCGGATCTCTGTGAGTTCGAGGCCAGCCTGGTCTACAAGAGCTAGTTCTAGGTCAGGCTCTAAAAAAGCTGCAGAGAAACCCTGTCTCGAAAAACAAAAAAACAAAAAAAATGGATTTTATATATTGAGTATCAGGCATTCATATAAAGTGGGAAATAGAAGGGGCTGTAAAAATCATTCTTTAACCCCATGTTGCACAAGATAAACTGAGACTTTACAGTGGTGCTCAATAAGAGTGCCTGGTTTATTCTCTGGTGAGGACCTTGACAAAAGAGAAGTGACCGTCGCCTGGACTTCCTTTAGTGCCAGTAGAATAGGCATCCTGTCAACAAATACTTGACGAACGCCCGGCACTATAATCTTACTCCTCGGTTTGCAGTCATTTGGGAAGAGCTGGCCTTCTGACAACGCTCCGTGTCTGACTTGTAGAAAATGCAACTGAACTGATTTAAGAAATCATTTCAAGACAAGCACTGACAGAAAATAGCCCGAGGAGACACCAGCAAGACAGTGATAGGTCTGTGCTTCACAGAAAGCACGCCTGGTTCACTCATAGTCAAACTATGAGCTACAGATTTGAAGAGGGTATTATCTTTTTTGTATTTATTTTGTGTGTGTGAGTAGTTTGCCTGCATGTATGTCTATGTAGCACACTCGTGCCTGGTGCCCTGAGGTCAGAATAGGGCATCTGATTCCCTAGGACTGGCATTGCAGACAGTTGTGAGCTGCCATGAGGGTACCGGGATTTGAACCCAGGTCCTCTATAAGAGTAGTCAATGCTCTTAACCACGAAGCCCTCTCTCCAGCCCGTATTATTTCTTCGGTCACCCACTCTGTTCATTTGTCTCTTTATTGAGGTAAACTGTTTAAGAGCATGCCTTTGCCATGCTTGAGTTCCATGACTTCAAAATGTGTGAACTTGGCCAGCTTGCCTGATCCCCTAGAAATCATCCCCCCACCCACACCCAGGCTGAAAGCTCACCATGAAAGTAATTTGCTCGTATTAAACGTGATGAGGGTAGAACTTTGAATACATTTAGTAATGACATTCAATGCTATTATACCCCCAGCGTTGATATCATTATTATTAACATTGCCAGCCAATCAGATGCGTGTACCTGTCAAACAACCTTAGACGATTAGGACAGTGACTTGGGGCCTGTCACAGAACACTTATTCATTCCACCAGTTTTGGTTTGGTAAGGCTAGGTTTTTCTGACAGAGCACACACATCACGCTGGGATCTGGAACATCACTCTCTGCGCTGTGAGTCTGTTACCCTCAGTGACCCTGGGAGACTAAAAAGTCGGCTGTTAGGTCTCCTTTCTGGCCTCTGGTCAGAGGGTACGCTACACTAATTTTGCTCTTCTCCATGTTCCATGGAGTCTGAAAACTACTTACCTTAGCACACTTCTCTCTGTTTTATTTTATTTTTGATTGTTACTGTTTTTAAGACAGGGTTTCTCTGAGTAGTCCTGACCATCCTGGAATGTACACCAGACTGGCCCCGAACCCAGAGATCTATCTGCCTGCCTCTGCCTCTCAAATGCTGGGATTAAAGGAATGCGCCACCAAAACTGGTGGCACCCTTCTGTCTTGATGCCCATTTTGGACATCATTTCTCACTCGTTTGGACAGTGCTAGTGATCTGTAGGTATAAATTCCGTGAGGAAGCGCAAAGGACATTGTACTGTCTCTTTCCGGGGAAAAGGCTTGCAGCTCTAACGAAGAGACTCTCCTGTCACGGTTATAACCACGGGAGGCAGCCCCAGGACACTATGCTGCCCAAATTGCATCGCAGTATCATTTTGTTTCCCGGAAGCGGTGTTCTTCCTGGAGTCGTCAGCTTACTCCACCAAGAGTTGATAATTCTGCTTTCCTTTCCAGGGCCTCACTGGAGACTCCTGGGGCAGTCTGCTTTCGTTAGGTTTTACTTCCGCAGTCATGAAGCTAAGTTTGAGAAATAGAAGTTACATTGTTTAACATAGTTGCACAAGTCATTCTAGGCACAAGCATCCCGGGTTCTACAGAAATCACCAGCCAGAACTTTAAACAGTTTTAAGTATAACAAAACAAAACAGAAACAATTAGGTGAAGGCGACAGCATGTTTATCTTTAACTGACGAGACTATGGGGTAGTTTAGACAGTACGCTCTCTGTAGCTACTTATTATTTCAACAAACTTGTTGTGAGTTTGTAAGGTGTCCCTGAGACTTCTTTGTCAAGAACGCTCCTGTAGGACAGGTCCTGCCTCTCTGCTGGGAGAAACCAGCTGCTGCTTCTCCACAGACTCCCAACCTCAGAAATTCAGGAGGGACCGGAGCCTGAGGGAAGCGAGAATAAGAGGTCAATTGTAGAACAGACAAGCAGGTTCTGAATCAGGGCCTATGCCTGAGCTCCGGGGTGGGCATCAGGGTGAGGGTTGATAGATGCTCTGGTTTTTATTTTGGCTTGTTTTTTTTTACAAGCCTAAGATTTATGATGACTGAAATTATTCTTATCTGAGACTACACCTGGCTGTAAGGATTTTATGGTTTCTGCTGCTGCCGTTGTTTTTAAGAAATACAAATTAGACCACTTTTCAGATGTAATGCAGGTTTTTTTTAATGTAACCATTTGAGTTCTATCCGAAATAATATTTTACTTTGAAATCATCTGTCACTAGTTTATGAGGTTTTTTATCTGTAGCAAACCTTACTGGATCTAGAAATGATAATGTGTATAAATAAAAATAGAGGAAAACGCATTTAGTCATCATTTAAATATAAAATATAAAAGCAGAACTAAATATATTTTTTAAAACTCTGACAGTGTATCTGAGTGACTTTGCTTTTTGCCATGTAAAATGTTCACTTTGTGAGGCTTCTCCTGTCTCAGAAACAATTGGTCAGTCTCCAGGGAAACATAAAGCAAGGTTAATTAGAAGGTCTGAATAACAACTCATTAGAAAAGGAAAAAAAGGCCTCTGTACAAAACAACCAATATTGATCTCAACTTTGAGTCTCGTTGAGACAGGATTATCACTACATAGTCCAAGCTGGTCTCAAACCTGAGATCCCTGTGCCTCAGTTTCCCCAGTACTAGGATAATGTGCACCACCATGCCAGGTTTGAATGAATTCCAAAATAAAAATCACAAGGGCAGATTCTTTAGTTGCCGGTCTTGGTTTGCAACTCAATTGCTTCTTAAAATGGCCAGCCCTGTGCAGCGGACATTGAGGTAACAGCAAGTCTTTCAACACATAGCAGTCTTTAGGATTTCCACCTGACACAGTGGAAAGCCTAGGTAGTAATAAGTAAATGCTCGATGACCTAACTAGGAGCTAGAAAGCCTGGGTCCAAACGTGCGTCCTCAGAGAACTCTTACGTAAGTGACTCCGATGTGATCCAGAGTCTGAGACCAATACCAGGAACTGCTGCATAGCATTTGACGCCAGCAAGCAGAAAGCAGTGCCAAGAATGTTGGGTACTTGGGTATCGCTGGATATAGAAGGAGAATATAAAATGCACTGGAACCCAAAGGAGACTGAATGAGCAGCACAATAAGGAAAAAGAAAGAGAAAAGGGAGGATCCCACTGCAGGGAACACCAGTTTAGCACCATGCTTCTCATAGACCTACATAAACTGAAGAAGGTTGGTAACACTTCAGATATAGTGGAAGGTGCTTTCCTGTTTTCCTCATATTTCAACACTCTTATACCAAACAAATGAAGGCTGGGCATGGTGGTGCACTTCTTTAATCCCAGCACTCAGGAGGCAGAGGCAGGTGGATCTCAGTGAGTCCGAAACCAGACTGCAGACTGTTCTACATAGTGAGTTCCAGGACAGCCTGGGCTTTGTTGACAGACCCTGTCTCAAAAAGAAAAAAAAAAGAAAGAGGGACAGAAAGAGGGACAGATAAAGAAAAAAGAGGAGGGAAAGAAGGAAGGAAGGAAGGAAGGAAGGAAGGAAGGAAGGAAGGAAGGAAGGAAGGAAGGAAGGAAAAAAGGAAGGAAAAGAGATTTAGAGAAAAGGAGGATTTATTTTAGTTTCCAATTCCAGGTTATAGCCCATTGTTTGTGGGGAAGTCAAGGCAGCTAGCCAACAGCTAGTCACATCACATCCATAGTCAAGAGTGAAGAGAAATGAATACATACATGCTCTTGCTCGCTTGCCTTCTGGCTGGCTGGCTGGCTGGCTGGCTGGCTGGCTGGCAAGCTGACTGGCTTGTGCTTAGTTTGATTTCTCTGTTCTCATGCAGTTTGGGACCCTTTGCCTAGGGGATGGTGCCTCCCACAGTGGACTAGATCTTCCCATACCAGTTATCTTTATTCATGCACTTTTCCACAGATGTGCCCACAGGCTAACCCAATGTAGACAATCCCTCACTGAGACTCTTCCCAGGCGACTGTAACATTGTGCAAAGTGGACAAAACTAAGTATCTCAGCACATACATACTGGCCAACAGGAACCTTGCTTTTCCTTACTACCTCTCTGCCATGGTGGGCATGTGTAGCTTCCCCAAAGCTACTATTGAGAGTCGCCCTTGCTCTTACTGAAATAGTCTTCCTTTTGGCCTCTGCCGCTCTCCTAATATCCAGGGTACCCCTTTGTTTGACCTTTGTTACTTTTCTTCTGCGCTGTTTACCTGTCCCTCAGAGACTGATGATCCTTTAGATTCTGGTCCTAGCACTATTTTTTCCTCTAGAATCTCCTATGAGAGGCATTCTAGAAGAAGCGTGGAAAGCAAAGACGTTAGAACTGCACCAATCCTGTTGTTTTCTGGCTGTGTGACCTTGGGTAAGTTATCTAACCCCTCTGATGCTTCCTCTCATGTTAAGAGATCCTATAATTGAAGCCATTTTTGAGTATCATAAAGAAGGGAGATATATTCTCACATGCAATGAGCATAGCACACAACACAGTAAGCTTTAGGCGGCACCACCATGGCTCCAGCTATCACATACTTGAAAAACCCTACAAGTCATTAGTTGTGTTGTTTGCATTTAGTAGATTAGTTAGTAAACTCTTTAACCAGACTTTCTCCTGAGCTCCAGGTCTGCCCAACCGGTTGCCAATGAAAAGTTCCCAAATGCTCCTTAACTCAACATTTACCAACAAATTACTCGGCAGAACTAATTTCTGTCTTTCCACTCCTGCTTCAGCCAAAACTTCTATATTTGTTTTCCTGTTTAAATAACAGTTCTTCTTTTCAGATTCTTTTTCCAGATGAATGACAGCACAGCCCATCAAGGCCCAAGCCTTTGAAAGTTAATGTTCTCTTCTTTCACCTGCCCTGTCTCAAATATAACATAATCGCCAACCAAGTGACTCAGTTTCCCCTTACCTGCTAAATCGGTTTTACCTATTTTCTCTGTGGATCACCGCTAGAGTTCTGTTCCCAACCCCATCCTCACTTCAGCTGTCTTTCCTCCCACACTATAGTTCCTCTACACTGCAATGGGGGGGGGGTGTCAACTTTTCTAACGTTTCTATCATTTTTCACTAGCTTCCATAATAAAATCCCAGATTTTCATTTGGATGTGATACTTAGCTTTAATTGTCAACATAACACAATCTCCCAGGAAGAGAACCTCGATCGGTACTTGTCTCAGTAAGTTGGTGTGTGGGCATATGTGTGTATAATTATCTTGAGTTATTGATGTGAGAAGACACAGTCTACCTTGGGTGGCGCCACTCCCTAGGCAGAGAGTCTTGTACAAGAGCGGAGAAATCAAGCTGAACACAAGCAAGCCACAGTGAGCTTGTGTGCGCCCTCTCTTTCTGCTCTTGACTGCAGGTGTGATGTGAGTGGCTGTTTGAAGTCCCTGCTGCCTTGAATGTTTTATGGGCTGAAACCTGGACTGGTGACTGAAACGACCTCTTCCCCTCTGAGTTGATTTTTTTTTAAAGATTTATTTATTTATTATGTATACAACTTTCTGCCTCGATGTATGCCCGCACGCCAGAGGAGGGCGCCAGATCTCAGTACAGATGGTTATGAGCCACCATGTGGTTGCTGGGAATTGAACTCAGGACCTCTGGAAGAGCAGCCAGTGCTCTTAACCTCTGAGCCATCTCTCCAGCCCCCTCTGAGTTGATTTTTGTCAGGGTATTTTATCCCAACCATGGACTATAACTAGAGCATTTGTTTGTCATTGGGGGCATTTCCGTCACTTACTTCTTCTTGCCTCTCTAATGCCATTTCCCAGATCGCTGGTTTCGACCATGCAAAGCTACTTGTCAAAGCCCAAAGCTGGTACTCTGTTCTTCACTGTCGTGCTTTTCTTAATATAACCTGGGTTGCCCTTTTCTTTGTTTTTTTCCTAAGTAATGCCTATTTTGCCATAATGTCTCTAGTTCCTGTAAGCTTGCTCCTGAGTGTCAAAGGCCTAAATGAAGGCTGAGTGTGGTGGTACATGCCTATAATCCCAGCACTCAGGAGGCTGAGGCAAGTTCAAGGGCAGTATGGTCGATATAGCCAAGTCTAGACCAGCCAGAGCTACACAGTGAGTCCCTATCTCAACAAACAAACAAACTAACAGATAGTTAAATAGAGGTTAGAATTTCTGGAATTTTACTGTTTGTTCAAAATATGGTCAATTCCTTTTGAGTTTTTTTTCTTTCTGAGACCCAATAATTTTCTGTTTAATTGTTTATATTTGCTTTCATCACATGGATAAATGATGGAGGGATAAAATATGAATTTGAATTTGAAAATACCTTTTCTCAGAATGTCGTAAGTTATACAAATGGTGAGAGACACCGTAAAAGGGCAAGAGACCTTTACCTTTGTCTAAGTAGCATGTCCTCTGCCCTGTCTCTTCTCCTCCCTCCACACACCCCCAAACTTCTAAGGTAAAAGTCACTCTGTATTCTTTTTAAATCCCCAGGGTTTCAAATTTTATTGCCCCAAGACTCTGCACCACTGAGGCTCTTGTATAGACTAGTTATGTCCCTCTATGAAGAAACTCTTTAGTTCATTCTGCTTTGGAAGAGCCCAAGAGAGACCGTTCTTGTCTCTTTCCACTCCCCTTCTCCCCTCCTTGCTGGCTGGAGCCAAGGCTGTCAATCCCAGGCTGACACAAGGCAGACAAAGGTTCGTTTGTAAGGAACCGCCTTCCAGCACCTCCTCTCTCCTCCTTCGCCCAGACTACCCAGTGAGCTGGAGCCTTTAAGAAGATTCCTCTGCCAATAAGACTGAAGAGAAAGTAAAAGGTATGAAATTTTCTCTATGCAAACGTTTTAGATCAGTTATTCTTTTTCTAAACTGCTGTTGTGGATTGGAGTAGACATTCGGGTTTGCTGTGGAGGGGAAGCTGTGGAGACTGAGAAGTCCTCGGAGGAATGGTACATGCACTCTGAAAGAGATGAGTCCTGAGGTGAGGCGACAGAGTCTGATCAAAACAGGGAAGCAAATGTGGGACCTTGATGGGGAAAGTCATTTGACCAAATGCTCGGGAAAGAGACTGACCTTCATTTACTATGCAAACTAACTCTGCATCTAGTGCCCCCCCCCGCCGCCCCCATCAGAATTATGTGGGAGACAGAGTAGGTAAGACTGCTGCCAGTCCTGCACACGAAGTTAATTGCAGTGTCAAAGGAAGCAAATGGCTTTGCTTTGCGAAATTAGGATTCCTGAGAAGAAACGGGTCGCCACGTGCGACACAAAGAGGGAATTCATTGACCGCAACCATGGTGTTCTCACCACGGAAGGCAGCACAGAGCCTCGCTGGGGGTGGAGAGGACACTCTCTCCTCAGCACCTAGAAAAACACCTCTTTAAGATGTCTTGACTCAGTTTCTTGCACAGCCCCTGGGAACCTTTCCCCACTGTTGGGACTTTTCTCCTCTGGTGAGTTCTTGTGGTCAGAAAAAATTAAAATGATGCGAGATTGGGTACTAGTATCTTGTAGCACGCTCTGAGAAGTCTGAAAGCAGATGGCCTCAGGTGATTATGTAGACTGCTTTCCCAAGAGCGACGATGTCTTCAGGACCCAAGCTGCCATGTCCGCTACAAGGATTTCTGAGAGGCTTATCTACTACCTATGTCATTTCTGCTCTTTTGCATGTACTTTGAGATATTTCACTTCAGAATTTAATTGTTCGAGCACAACCCCCCTCTAAGACAGTTGATAAGAAAAGGAGAAAAATTTTCAAATATCTGTTTTATTTTTGTGGTTGTTGTTTTCAGTGCCCAAGAAAGCACAGCTAGGACAACAATTTTAATCTCTCCCAACTATCATTTTGAAATGTCCGGTGCCAAACCTTCGGGGCTGGAGCTGTGCCTTGGTTTTGCAGGCTTGCTTCTCTCCTGTTAGCTGTTGACAGACAGCTGAAAATGGACTGCTCTTTCAGCCTAATTCATCAACTCTGTTTTATTCCACTGCTCCGAACACTGTTCCCAGAACTGACATCAGCTGCCTGGAAGAACACAGCACTGCAACCATCTGAATGCTTCAACTACATCTCCCTGTTAGTTTTGGCCATTAGACGATTTCGTTTTTTCTTTTTGCAGCCCCATTTAACTCCAGCCATTCAAAAGCTTGCCAGAAACTCCCACAGAACTACACTTTGCAACCCCCTTCCAAACGACAGTGCAACGAGTTAGTGCTTACGTGGAAACAGCTTCTTTGCACTTCTGCATTCTCTGCAGTGATTGTTTTTCTAACAAAGTGTATGGCAGGTATATGCAAATTTCAAAGTATGCCAATATTGGGGTATGAGTGGCAGCATACAACTTTACGAAAAATATTAAGGTCATCATATTGAAGTTTTTAGAAAACGAGGGCATAACCAGTCTCAAAGGTTCTCCTGTTCCTTCAGACCAACAGGCTTTCGCTGGGCTTTCCTGCATGTTGAATGTTCTCTAGGGAGAATTCTAAGTGCATGTGTGTGACCTAAAAGAGAAAAACTGGAGAGCAGTTTTCTTCAAAATGGCCAGTCTTCTCACTCTGGCTGGGATGTGAAAAAGATAAAGTTTTGGTGGATTTCCAAGGATCATGGTTGGTGTTTCTTGGTTTAAAAAAAAAATGACAAGCGTGCCCGGGGAACAAAGCAGCCTGGACACTTTCCATTTGTTATGCAAGAAGTAAAGCTATTTATCTGAACTTAAGTGAAGGAGAAGGCTTCAGCTACAACATGAAATTTATAAAGTGTTAAAACATATTTTTAAAAAAAGCCTACCATAGGTGCTTGCCAGGCGTGGAAATTTCCATGGCTGTAGACTGAGCCTTGGCCAGAAGCACTAAGCTGTGCTCTGGCACAAATGTGAGGTGCACAGTATGGCAACATACCTGCTTTTCCAGAAATGTATTTGCTCAGTCCTTAAGTAAATGTTTCCATTTTTTTTCTGAGTCAAGCATTGAATAGAGTTCTGGAGTGATGTAAAAAACAGCATTGTTTTTAAACTTCAGTCCTTGCCTTCAGGCTGCTGGTGTCTCCTCTTCAAGCCACAGAGCCCCTCAGCTCTCCTCTTCCTCTTCTCTCCTTGCTCTACACTCTCTCCTGGTCAGGTGCATGGTGGTCACACCCTGCTTACTCTCACATTTCCACTTCCAACTTTGGCTTTTTAAGATCATATTCCTGAATTTTCAACATCCTCAGACAGTGTGGTGATTTGAAGGAAAATGGCCCCCGAAGAGAGTGGCATTAATGGGGGTGTGTTCTTATTGGAGGAAGTGTGTCTCTGTGGGGACGGGCTTTGAGGTGTCCTATGTTCAAGCTACTTCCACTTCTTGTTGCCTGCAAGAGTAGGACTCTCAGCTACCTCTCCAGCATCATGTCTGCCTGCCTGCCAAAATATCCCACCATGATGATAATGGACTGGACCTCTGAAACTGTAAGCGAGTCACCCCAATTAAGTGTTTTCCCTTATAAGAGTTGCCATGGTCATGGTGTCTCTTCACAGCAATAGAAGCGTCAACTAAGATAGAAGACTATACTCATTCCAAATTTAATTATCATCAAAGTATTGTTCTTGAAGTTCTATGTAATTGACTCCTTCCAGTTTAAATAAAGTGTGTGTGTGTGTGTGTGTGTGTGTGTGTGTGTGTGTGTACACCACAAGTATGATTTCCTAGAGTTGCATTGAGTTTTTTGATATGGGTGCTGGGAACTAAACTAGTGTCTTCTGTAAGACCAGAAAATGCTCTTAAGTGTGTAGGCATCTCTCTGGCACCTTTGTGTTCTTTATAAAAGATTTGTTTGTATGCGTGTGTGTAATAGAGACACTTGAAGGAGCAAATTTCAGTTAATATCAGATTCAATACAGGTGTCCCCAGCTTTCCATTCACTTATCCTTTGAACTTAGGTCGTCTACTTTTCTTGGGGACAGCTCTGGCTGTCCTGAAACTCGCTCTGTAGAATAGGCTGGCCTCGAATTTATAGAGGTCTCCTGCCTCTGTCTCCCAAGTGCTGGGATTAAAGGCATGCACCATCATTGCCTGATGTAGGAGGCCACTTGTTTGTTCCTGGCTTCTCAGTCCCAAAATCATCGCACAGAAACTGTATTAATTAAATCACTGCTTGGCCCATTAGCTCTAGCTTCTTATTGGCTAACTCTTAATTTAACCCATTTCTATTAAATTGTGTGGTCGCCACATGGCTATGACTTACCGACAAGGTTCTTGCAAGTCTGTTCTTGCCAGCGTCTACAAGGCATCTCCTTGACTCCGCCTTCTTTCTCCCAGCATTTAGTTTAGTTTTCTCCACCTAACTCTACTCTACCCTATCAAAGGCCAAGGCAGATTCTTTATTCATTAACAAATAAAAGCAACACATATACAGAAGGACTTCCCACATCAATTGCCTGGCTAAAACAATGGATTTTTTTAATGCTGTGCCATGGCAACACATGCCTCTGATCCCAACACTGAGGAGGCGGAGGCAGGTGGATCTCTGAGTTAGAGGCCAGACTTGTCTATAGAGTGAGTTTTGGGATAGCTAGAGCTACACAGAGAAACCCTACCTTGAAAATGCAAAAGAAAACAAAAACAAAAACAAAGAAATATCTGTGTTTTTTTCTAAAAGGGGTATGTGTGTGTGCACTCATGTGTACACATGCACTTACATTCCTATATACCACATATGATTAAAAGAGATGATCCCATTGTCTGATAGCTCAACAGTAATGAATGACAGATATGAAGAAGTAGAAGGAAGGCCTCAAGATTACCCTAAGAAGTTCACACGGTCTTTTAGACAAGATGGAACCTGGGTCTGGGGAGACGGCTTAGCAGGCTTACCAGGTAAGAGTAGTTACTGCACCTCCAAGCATGAGGACTTGAGTTTGCTTCCCCAGTACCCATCTAAAAAGACAGGCATGACTGCACACTTGTAACTGCAGAGCTGTTGTGGCAAGGAGCTGGACAGAGGGAGAAAGATGGGAGACAGGAGGATTGCTGGAGCCTGGTAGCTGCTGGCCACAAACAGCAGACTCCTGGTTCAGTAAGAGACACTGTCTTGAGAAGGCAATCCCGAGGGTGGTGGGACAGAGTGTCTAATGTCCTCCTCTGGCCCCTGGTCATGTACCCAGGTGCATGCACACACATACAAGCGGGAGATAATGCGAAACTTCCACGGACATTTGCCCAAGATAAAATGTGGTTTTAGAGAATCACTCTTTCAAAAACTGTGAGCCAAGCACTGCTTTATCTACAGATATGAGACAGTAAAGAAAATAAACTCTTTAGGCTGGAGAGATGCCTCAGCAGGTAGGAGTAACTGAGTTAACGAGCTCTCTTACAGCTTTTGGTTTGCGGGGAATAACAAATATAAATTATATCTATAATGTACAGCTTGTATTATTCAACACTGAGAGTCCACAGTTAGAGAACTGAGATGTTATTTTATTGCAAGAAAATTTCCTAGACATTGTGCAACTTCAAATGGGTGAGATGGGTTATTTTCTTTTTTAATCTCTCTCTCTCTCTCTCTCTCTCTCTCTCTCTCTCTCTCTCTCTCTCCTTTTCTTTCTTTATCCATTTATTTATTTTTACTTCCCAACTACGCTCTCCCCCATTCTCTCCTCCCAGTAACCCCAACTTCCCACAATCCACTCCTCCCCCATTCATTTCTCTTTAGAAATGAGCAGGCCTCCCATGGTTATCAACCAGCCACGGCATGTGAAGTTGCAGTAAGACTAGGTACCTCCTCTCCTGTTAAGGCCGGAGGAGGCAACCCGATAGGAGAAAAGGGTCCTAAAAGCAGGCACCTGAGTCAGAGACAGGCCCTGCTCCTACTGTTAGGAGTCCCACAAGAAGACCAAGCTACACAGCAATAGCGTGCGCAGAGGGCCTAGGTGAGAAGGAAAATTTCTATCTAAGTCTAAATGATCAAAATGAATGGTAAGATCTGGATGTGGTTAATATTCGCCCATAAGCTCAGTACTTGGGGAGCAGAGGCAGAAGGGTGATGAGAGCTCAAGGCAGGTTGGGCTGTATTGCAAGGGTTGAGCCTGAGAGTCTGAGTTCTGTGTGCTAGAGCCAGCAAGGCGGAAGGAAAGAACTGCCTCCAACTCCCACATGTTCTGCTCAGAGCTCCACTCACACGCACACCCCCTCTCCCTGCTAACACACAATAAATAAATAAATAAATAAATAAATAAATAAATAAATAAATAAATGTAAGAATGCAAAAATTTAAAATTTATGTGTTTATCACAATAGTCAATGATAGCAATAACATTTGGACTTTAATCTCAATAGATTTCTGTCAAAAGGTTGGCTGCAGATGGAAGGTGGGTGAGCGGGCTAGAGAGGAAACGCATCTCTCTTATTTAACTAATGCATTTGAAGAATTTTTTTTTTTTAGACAGAATCTCACTGTATAGTCCTGACTGGCCTGGATTTTGCTATGTAGACCAGTCTGGCCTTGAACTTCATCTGCCTACCTTTGTCTCCCAAGTGCTGGGATTAAAAGTGAGCACTACAATACCCAGAATGAGCTTCCTAATATTTTACTATGAAACTATGTTCTCATTTATAGCCACCATGCTCCTCCTCCTCCTCCTCTTTCCCGTGCTCCCTCCTCCTCTTCTCTTTCCTCTGTTTCTTTTCTTAGCTACTTTTGTTCCTGGACATACCTTATGACTGTTCAAACTTTCCTTCCTTTAGATTGTTTTTATTAGAACCCAACCGATTTTTTTTTTAATTTTTAGTTTAGTTTTTTGAGAGGGTTTCTCTGTGCATCCCTGGCTGTTCTAGAACTCACTTTGTAGGCTGACCTTGAACTCACAGAGATCTGCTTGCCTCTGCCTCCCAAGTGCTGGGATTAAAGGCATGCGCCCCCACCGCCCAGGTCCCAATTGACCTTTTATTTTAATTAGCTAAACCTATTTGATTTGTTATACATTTTTAATTAAAATAGAATCGCCTCATTTTCCCCCTTCCCTTTTCTCCCTCTAACCCCTCCCATGTCTTGCCCCACTCCCAATTGATAGCATCTTTTTCTTTGACTATTATTGCTACATGTGAGAAGGGGAACTAGCCTGTTCCAGAGACAAGCCTGCTTTTGGTTATCCAATACAGAGTGAAGCGTCCTGAAACCACATACACACAAACAGCAAAAACAGGTGTGTGCATGTTCACGCTCATTTCTGCAGTCAAATGCTCTCCCACTGACCTATGCCCCAGTGTCATGTCCATTTGGTTTTCACTAAAGACAAACTTCAACATCACATCTTCCTTTACATTTTGTGCACGTGCACGTGTATGCATGTAGTGTGTGTGTGGTGTGTGTGTGTGTTCCACATGGACTTCCAAGGATAACTTATAGGAGCCAATTCTTCCCTTGTACCATATGTGCATCCTGGGGACAGAACTCAGGCCAGGTTGTCTATCCCCAGGAAAGAAATGACAGCAAGTGTCCTTACCCACTGAGCCATCTCACCAGCCCGGATCTGCATCTTATACAGAGCTTTCTATGATCTGTCACACACCCACCTCACAGATAGCTCCCTTGCTCTGTGTTTCTGTAACTCTCATATTTAATTTGTACTCCAAGAGCTGTGAACTTAACTAAGTAATGTCTCGTTATTATCAACACTCAACCCCTCACTGAGTGGAGATACTGGTAAAGGCTACCTTATTAATTTTATTTTTATTTTCTTGAACTCATCTGATATTCTTGGTTCTCCCAACAGAATATAAAGGAAACACTAAAATGTCGGTTAGGTTAAACAAAATAAACTAGCTTGCCTCTCTTTTCCTTCCTCTGACATAATTATCCAGGAACTGTATTAATGGGTCCATCCTGTGACTTTCCCCATTCTCAGTGTTGGTGGTACTGCCTGTGAACAGCCTCGCTAGCTTGTTCTTGATCTGGGAAGCTGCAGTTACCTGACAAAGATATAAAAATCAGGTCTTTGAGAAAATAATCCCAGGTTATATTTCAGCAGCTTTATTTTATCTAGAACAAAAAAAAGAAAAGGATTTTGCCAGAAGTAAAAAGAGTAGCCTGCATGGCTCATTGTGCAGACTTTATTGGCTCTTATTTATATTTGGGATACATCCACTAATCATATGCAAGTGACAGGAACCGGAGGAACCATACCTCAATTATGCGAGAATAATAGACAAAGCACTACTTTGATAATTTAGCTTAAATATTGAAATTCAGGAGGAATACAGCTGATGTTTAGAATCTGTAAGATGTGGGTGTCCCCTTGGCATTTCCCTAAAGATGGGTGAATATCGTGGGAAAACTGTGGAGTAGCAGAAACCAGATTTACCTGTTCCACAAAAACAATACAAAATAAAACCAAAACAAAGCGGGGGGGGGGCGGCATATGAAACAAACATCTGTGGAGATAATAGGTGTTGAGTCAGGAAAGCTACTGATCCTTTAGTCAAAAGAAGAGAGCCCTAAAATGTCCCCCACCTCTTCCTTAAGACAGGTCCTAGGCTGCAGCTCCGGGAAAGAAAACTCAAGAGCCCTGAACTTAGAGTCAGGAAAACCATCCATAGGGGCTATAGATCATACACCAGAATACCAAACACAAGACAGGGGCCCAGAGAGAAAACTCTGGGGGTCTTCAAAGAGCACCACCTAGATGTTGGCAAAAAACTGATCAGTGTATTCACATGAGAAAACTTTCCAAGGTCAAAGGCGAAAATCTAGAAGGATTAGGAAATAGGGCAGCTGGCTACTCACATAAGGTTAAGAATAATCAAGGCAACATTGAAAAAATATTAATAGTTCATTAGGCATTGAGATGAACACTTGGGAAGATTTGTCCTCAATGAAGAATAATTATCTTCAGAGTGAACACTGCCCTAAGGTCATCTAACAACCATAAGTAAGACCTAAGATAGTAGAATTCTTTCCAAATATTTCAGCTACTTCCCAGAACAAAGCATAGGGATAGTTTTAAGAATATAAAAATATATATCATCCAAGTAGTCTTCGATGTTCGACATTCAGCGGACGACTACTAAGCATGCAAAGAAGCAAGACACCTGGGCTGGAAAGCAGAACAGCGGCAGAGTGTTTGCCCAGTGTTCGTTAGGCCTTGGGTTCAAACCCCAGCACCACCACCTGAGGAACTGTAACTCACAAGAGAACAATCGACCAACTGAAATCCAAACAGAACAGATTAAAAAAAAACACCAGGATTAGTCGACAAGATGTTAAATGTGCCCTTTTAAAGTACTGAAAAAAAGTCTGTCCACCTGTTAAACCACAGTCAGTAGATATATCTTTCAAAACCAAAGGTAAAACGGAAACATTTTCAGATACACACAAATCGAAAGAATCAATAGCAAAGTTGATCCTACTGGAAGATGAAAAGGTGCGCTTCGTGCAGCCCAACTCTACCAGGTAGAACTATGGGTCTCATAAGGAACAGAAAGCACCAGCAACTGAAATGACTGCATGAATAAGTGTATTCTTTTCTCATTAATCAAATTCTTAAAAAAGAAGAAAAATATATACTGCAGTGCTTATAGCACCCACATGAATAAGAGGTCTAAATACACACGAGAAGGCCAGGCCACGCCATGGAGGCACAGTGACAATGATGTCAGCCGCATGGAAAGGACCTTGTTCCCTTCATAGACACACCAATGTCAGCGACTCCTGGGTTACCTTCCCTCTGTGAGAAATCCCGTCAGCAGAGAGGCTCTTACGGCCTGGTGAGAACGGGTAGGAAAGGTGGAACCATGCCCCCACCGTAGTCTCCAAGCCTAGCACAGGGTGCCGCCCTGCAATCAGTAGGGAACCCCCAGCTCAGCTTTACCCCAAAGAGTAAAGGAAGGAATTCGGCTTTTCCTGGTCCTACCATGGGAGCTGCCTTCTGTCTTTCTTGCTCAGAACACTAACAGGGAAAGTATGCACTAGTTCCCAGGGAGCCATACAAAACAAAGCAACACGGAGTCGTTAATCACAGAGCAGGAGAGAGAAACCCAGAGCACACTTCGTAGGGGAAGGCAAGAGCTAGACCATGTATATAACCTTGCATCTGTTCTTAGGGCGATCGATGGACTGGCTTTGGCTATGCTTGTCTTTGAGGAGTGACCGGGCCAAGCACATATTACATTCACAGCTACGAAGAAAACGTTGAAATTTAACCATGAGCACATCACTGTGGCTTTTGTCCTCAGCCAAACACGGAATAAATAGGTAAAATGATCCAGCAGCCAGCTTTTCCTTGGAGACAGGGAGAGTTAGGCCACACATCCAACCTGCTACCTTCCCTGAGAGGTAATTGCTTGGTCGCTTGGCTCCTATCTCACCTGTCTTGAAGCACTGGTAAACAGACAGCGTAGAGCAAAGACAGTTGTTGGGACTAGCACAAAGGTAGAGCACTCACAAGTGAAGTTCTTTTTTTTTTTTTTCGAGATAGGGTCTCTCTGCAGCTTTAGAGCCTGTCCTGGAACTAGCTCTTGTAGACCAGGCTGGTCTCAAACTCAAAGAGATCCGCCTGCCTCTGCCTCCCGAGTGCTGGGATTAAAGGCGTGCGCCACCACCGCCCGGCAACAAGTGAAGTTCTTTTGCTGTGCAACTGGGAAAGGCGATAGGGGTTCTTTCATTTGTTTAAATCGAATGTGCAGATATCCATATCCATATTCATACGCATATCTGTAACAATGAGGGGCCTGCTCGTTGGGGTTTCCGTTCCACCCAGTACCCCACAGCCAGCAAGCCCCAAAGAAAATCACACAGAGATCTCCGTAAATTATAAAACTGATTGGCCCATTAGCTCAGGCTTCTTATTAGCTTTTGTAGCTTATATTAACCCATTATTCTTATCTATGTTAGCCATATGGCTCTTGGTACCTTTCAGTCAGGAAATTATATCTTGCTTCTCTGTGGTCTGGGCTGGAATGGGAGGAATGGGCTTCCTCCTTTCCAGCATTCTCCTGTTCTCATAGCCCCACCTCTATTTTCTGTCTGGTTGACCCGCCTATACTTCCTGCCTGGCCAATCAGCATTTTACTAAAATACATGATTGACAGAATACAGACAATTCTCCTACATCACATATCAATAAAAATGAAAAATAAAGAAACAGAATCCATACTTAAGAACAAGATGAAAAACTAGAAATTGATCATAATAACAGGGAGGGAGATATATGAATGACTTGACAGAGAATTTAAAATAGCCATCAGAGGGCTGGAGATTTAATTCAGAAGCAGCCGAGAGTACGTGATGCAGAGGACCAGAATTCATATCCAAGTACCCACATAGGCGGCACATGGTCTCCTGTAATTTCAGTTCCAGATGGTGCAACACCCTATGCTGGCTTTCACAGGCATCCTCACAAACACACACACACACACTCACACACTCACACACACATACACACACACTCACACATACACACACACACTCACATACACACACATACACACTCACACTCACACACTCACACACACACATACACACACAAAACAAAACCTTCTTGGGGAGTAGATTTTATGTTAAATATTCTTAACATAATAAAAAAGAATGAACATTTGAAATAGAAAGCTACAAATAATTAAACATGGAAGAATGGAGAAATATTTTCATGAATCTAATGATCCAATATTATAAGGGTCAATGCAATTCCAACAAAAATTCCACCAGGCTGTTTCTGCAGAAATTGGCAAGTAGATTCATGCACAAATACAAAGGACCTAGCCTTGCCAAAAAAAAAAGATGAACAAGAAAATCGAAACCAAAACAAAACAAAAAAAGGTTATTAAAAACATGGTTGCAGGACTTACTGTACCTAATTTAAAGAATTGCTACAAAGTGACAGGAATTAAAACTTTAGTTTGGAATAAAAACACAGAAGCAGATGAATTGGAAAAAAATGGACATGGAAAGAGGCTCACAGCTATGATGAAGCTGGGATTGAGCTAGTAAGCTGCCTTCCTCTGAGGCTCTCCTTCAGTTCCCGCCTGCAGTTTGAGCTCTGACTTGGTACTAACAAATATCAGTACCTTTGACAAAGGCAAAGGAGATTTGATGGGGGAAAAAAGGCAACCTTTTAAATGCACGGTACAGAAATTATTAAGCAACTACATTAGGAAGAACTTGAATTCATATGAGGCATATGAATGACCTGCATACAATGAACTAACGGGCCATGGAACCAAACATAAAACCTAGAACTAGAAAGCTTGTAGAAAACATAGGAGAAAACCATTGTGAACTTTGGAAAGACAATGGTTTCTTAGATTTAAAAAAAAAATCCATAAAAGAACAAAATACTAAATTATACTTCACTGATTTTGAGAACTTCTGTTCTTTAGAAACCATTGCTAAGATTACATTGAAAGGCAGAGACAAAAGCAATTATATCTAATAAGGAATTTATATCCAATATTGAGATATCTTCTTGATGGATTTTTCCTGTGAGTAATATGAAATATCCTTCTTTGTCTCTTTTGATGATTTTAGTTTGAAGTCTATTTTGTTAGGTATTAGGATAGCTACACCAGCTTGTTTCTTAGGTCCATTTGATTGGGATTTTTTTTCCCAACCTTTTACTCTGAGATGATATCTGTCTTTGAGGTTGAGGTGTATTTCTTATCTGCAGAAGAAGGATGGATTCTGTTTTCGTATCCAGTCTGTTAGCCTGTGCCTTTAAGAACTCTCAAAATTTGACAAAATCAGTCCTGGTTTGCTTTCTTTTGCTGTGGCGAGCACCATCACCAGAAGCAGCTCAGGCAGGAAAGGGTTTATTTCATCTACATAGCAGTTCATCCCTGAGGGAAGCCAGGGCACGTGCTAGCAGGGCAGAAAGCTGCAAGCAGGAACTGAAGCAGACCCTCTGAGAAATGCTGCTTATTGGCTTGCCCGAGCCCCACAGTGAGCTGTCACCCCGAACCTTCTGCAGGGGAAGGTTACTGCCTACAATGGGCTGGGTCCTCACATCAATTAGCCATCAAGAAAATGTCACACAGATGTACGTCCGGGCCAATCTAGAGGAGGCATTTGCTGAACTGAGGCTCCCTCCCAGGTGACTCTGGTTTATATCACATTGCCTAACAAATCAGTATGATAAGCAACCCAGTTATCTTTTTCTTTTTCTTTTCTTTTTTTTTTTTTGGTTTTTCGAGACAGGGTTTCTCTGTGGCTTTGGAGCCTGTCCTGGAACTAGCTCTTGTAGACCAGGCTGGTCTCGAACTCACAGAGATCCGCCTGCCTCTGCCTCCCGAGTGCTGGGATTAAAGGCGTGCGCCACCATCGCCCGGCTCAGTTATCTTTTTCTATTTATTTATTTTTTCTGTGTCCTCCTTTCTTTCTATTCTTCCTTTTTTTTGTTCCTATACTTTGTTAAAAATCAAAGGATTGAAAAACTATGTAAAAAATGTTTTAGCATACTTTTTTATAAGACAGGATTTTACTGTTTTTTGCTTGGACTAGAATTTGCTGTGTAGCGCACATACGCTAGCCTTAATAATGTATTGATTCATCTATCTTAGACTTCCTAGTATTGCGATTACAGGCATGCACAACCATGCCCAGTCACAATCCAATGATTTTTTTTAGACGAGGAGCAGAATTGAAATGTAATTTGTTTTGTTTTTCAAGACAGGGTTTCTCTATGTAATAGCTACCTCTAGTTGTCCTGGAATTCCCTCTGTAGACCAGGCTGGCCTCAAACCCAGAGATCCTCCTACCTCTGCTTCCCAAGTGCTGGGATTAACGGCATGTGCTACCACCATCCTGAAACGTAATTTTTATAATCACATTTATTTATTTATTTATTGTTTTTTTTCGAGACAGGGTTTCCCTGTAGTTTCTAGAGCCTGTCCTGGAACTAGCTCTTGTAGACCAGGCTGGCCTCGAACTCAGAGATCCGCCTGCCTCTGCCTCCCGAGTCTTAGGATTAAAGGCGTGCGCCACCACTGCCCGGTTTATAATCACATTTATTGATTTATATTAGGGTGGGGCCATTAGAGCACAACACGCAATAGCCAGTTCTCTCCTTCCACTAGGTAGGTCCCAAGGACTGAACTTAGATCATCAGGCTTGGTGACGCGCACTTTTATCTGCTGAGGCATCGTACCAGCCCCGGAACATACACTTCACCAAAGAAAACACACCAGAAAAAAAAAATTACTGCATGGAAAGAGACTCAACATCAGCAATTGCCGAGGGAGTCTGCTTGTTTGTTCCCAGCCACTTAGACCCGAAATAACTGCACAGAAACTGTATTAATTAAATCATTGCTTGGCCCATTAGCTCTAGCTTCTTATTGGCTGACTCTTACATCTTAATTTAACCCATTTCAGTTAATTTGTATGGCCACGTGGCTGAGGCTTACCAGCAAGGTTCTGGCTCATCTGTCCTTGGTGGCTACATGGTGTCCCTGACTCGGCCTTCTTTCTCCCAGCATTCAGTATAGTTTTCCCTGCCTAACTCTGTCCTGCCCTGCTATAGGCTCAAAGCAGTTTCTTTAGTCATTAACCAATAAAAGCAACACATATAGCAGGACTTTCCACATCAAACAATGAATAAGAAATGGCAATAAAAACCAATGAGAAACCATTATATATGCATTAAAATACCCAAGATGTAAAAAGTGATCAAGAGTCAAAGACTGTGTAGAAACCGCACAGCCGGTAGGAATATGAAATGGCATAACCACTTTGCTTAAAACAATTTGATAGCTTATTTAAAAGTAAAAATACACTAGGACTGGGGCACTTGGTGCTCTTGCACATGTATGGTGGTTCACAACCATCCATAAACACAGATCCAGGGCATCCAACAGGCATGCACATGGTACACATACAGGCAGACAAGCAAAACATACACATAAAGTAAATTTGAGAAAAAAAAAAAAACCAAGCTGGATGGTTCCCGAGGAATGATACCACGGTTGACCTCTGACCTCCACCGTCCAGCCCAGCCAGCTATTCCACATGTACATGTTTGCCCAAGAGTAATAAATGTCCTGATCGTACAAAGACTTGCACAGAAGTGTTCCTTTATTGTAACTATCCCAAATTGAAAAATGACCCAAATGTTCATTAACAGACAAGTGGATAGACAATTTATGGGATATACAAGTGGACTACTTAGCAAAAAATCATCTAAACCTCAAAACGACTGTACTGAAGTAGCCCACACAAAAGGTTGTGTGCTTTCACATATATTTTATATAAAATTCTAGAATATTAATATTATCTATGGCTTCAGAAAGCAAATCAGTGGTTGCTGAATGGAATAGGTAACAAGGAGGGGAGGGATGGACAATAAAAGGGTGTGAGGAATAAGGAAATTATATGAATAATGTCTTGATTGTAGTGATGGCTTCACGGGAAAAAAAACACACCCAAATTTAACAAGCTGTATGTTTGACGTATTTGCAGTTTATCGTATGTCAATTTCACTTTTTAAAAAAAGCCGTAAAAAAGAAATCTTTACCCAATGAGTGGAGCCTGTTAGTTCTACACAAGTAAAGATTGACGGCTGTGATTTTCCTACCACATAGCAAAGGTTCACCATCTGGTGGTTCCAGTCTTCTTGAAAGGCAAAAAGTGTCAGGGGACAGGTAGCATGGGAAACCCTTCTGTCTATGTGTTGCTTTTATTGGCTAATGAATAAAGAAGCTGCTTTGGCCTGTGATAGGGCAGAGTAGAGCAGGGGGGGGGGACCCACACTAAATTGAATGCTGGGAGAAAGAAGGCGGAGTCAGGGAGACGCTCTGTAGCCCAGCCAGAGACAGACGCTGGATGAAACTTTATCCAGTAAGCCACAGCCATGTGGTGATACACAGACTAATGGAGATGGGTTAGTTTACGATATAAGAGTTAGCCAGAAATACACTTTATTGCAATTAATATTCCTGTGCGATTATTTTCGGTCTTTGGGGCCAGGAAATGAACAAGTGGCCTCTGCCAACAGTATGTGGTTTTGTTTCTGAAGAAAC
This sequence comes from Arvicola amphibius, assembly GCF_903992535.2. NCBI lineage: Eukaryota > Metazoa > Chordata > Mammalia > Rodentia > Cricetidae > Arvicola > Arvicola amphibius. The sequence continues at coordinate 118,603,732 of NC_052050.1, read as the reverse complement.
ACATCTGGTTGGTGTTAAGGAAGTAGCTGAGAACAAGAATGCCTCACAGCATTAATGTCTTCACCCTAGGAATACTGCTGGTGTAACGGCGCACGCGCAACGCCAGCACTTATCTGGAGGAGGCAGGAGGAGCAGGGCTTCAAGCCCCTACATCCTAGCCAGCGTGCGCTAATTGAGACTCTATTTCAAAACGCAAACTAACAAAGCGAAAAGAAAAAAATAAGTATGAATTATAGTCTACAATCTGGGAAAAGTTCATTTTAAGGTTATCGTGTATGTATGCATATATATCATACATAAATACTAGATTGTGATACACTGTAAAACTAATGTTTTGTTCTACTAAATCAGAGACTATATATATATATATATATATATATATATATATATATACCTCATTTTTGTCATTTCTTTTAGTAATGTTTATAGATAAGAATTAGGTATGCCCAATTTAAAAAAATTATAAGCTGGGTCAAAGATGATAAACTCAAATGAGAATATGAAATAAAACTTGAAATTTTTAGGAATATGATGAAATATCTTTCTTCTCTAAACTTAAAATATCAGACTTTATTCAACATTTCATATTTTACCTAAGATGAGTCACTCGTAAGCTGTCCCTGGTCATGGGAGGTCTCAGAGTTGAATTTCCTTTCAGTACTATTGTTTCCTTTCAAAGTGCAAGACTCAGAAAAAAAACAGACACATGTCCACTCTTGACCTGTGTGTGTGTGTGTGTGTGCGTGTGTGTGTGCGTGTGCATGTGTGTGTAAATGACTATAGATGGTGAGACCATAAGGGGAGCATAAGAGAGGAAAAAGAAGTCAGAAGGAAGGGGGAGGGGAAAAAAGAAGGAAAAAAACGATATAAAAGCAGAAAGGGGACTCAGGAAGAAGAGTGCAGGAGTTGGGGGGATGGAAGTGTACTGGGGGACCCGGATGGGAGCAGGAGGCCACAAAGCAAGTGAGTATGAAAATATCACATTGAAACCAACTGCTCTGTATCTTAATTAAAAACAGTTTTTTAATTTTTATTTGACTTAGTAGTAAAAAAAAAAACAGTGGATATCTTTAATTATTAAAATTTGCGCGTGACTAAATCCCTCCTGTTCAAGACCCTGGGATTGTTCTCACAGTCCATTCAGTGAAATCACTCTAAGATTCATATATTCTTTCCTACTTGTTCTTTTGTCTCGCCAAGTTATCATATTTTTATTTTGTAGAAGAGACTCATGGACAGTACTGCATCATAGTCTAAAATGTTTCTTTGTCCTTCCTTCTTTTTGTTTATTCTTTGTGTCTTTCGCTTCTCTGTCCCCTTCACTTCCCGGTCCCTTCATATCCACCCTCTGCCCTTGCAACCTGCCCCCAAATAAAAAATAATAATACAATTTAAGAGAAAAAAGAAAAAGAAAAAAATCAGCCTTGTCAGGGAAGTTGTAGTGTGACCCAGTGAGTCACGCAGTAAACTCTCCGTCCACATAACTTTACTTACAAGTGTTTATTGCAAAGAGCCATTGGTCTGGTTCGAGGCCTCTGGTTTCTGCTACACTGTTGATGCTGGGCCCTCAATGGGACTCCTCTTGGTTATCCTGATGTTTCCTTGTGTTGTGGAGCTCCTGCAGCTCTGGTTCTGCGGGGCCGGACCCTCGCGTGCTCCAGCAGATCACAGATGCGTGGATGCTGGCGTGAGCGGAGTAGTTGCGGGGGTTGGTCAGCCCGCCAGCAGTCCCTGGTCCTCACCACCAGGGTGCGCTCTCCAGCATTGCCCTGGGGAGTTAATCCCTTACAGCACTGAGCAAGGGGCAGGGGCAGTTCCCCTGTCCTCAGGGTCAGATCTCCCACACCTGCAGCTTCAGGGTCAGCTCTACTGTGCTGCCTGGGCTGTGGCATAGGGGCCACTCTCCTGAGTGCTGTGCCCTGCCGAGGGGCAGGGACAGTGCTTCCATTGGTCTTATGACCTCAGGGCCGGTTCTCCCAGTTGCCCCAGGCGTTGATTGGTCAGGATGGGGGTGTGGGGGGGAAGGGGGAATGATGGCACAAGCCTTTAATCCCAGCACTGGGGAGACAAGCCGATCTATGAGTTTGAGGACAGCCTTATCTACAAAGTAATTTCCAAGACAGTCAGGGCTACACAGAGAAACCCTGTCTCAAATTAAGTAAGTAAATAAGTAAGTAAGTAAGTAAGTAAATAAATAAATAAATAAATAAAATTCTTGAAGTGCAAGCTCTACTCCCTCCAGGACTAACACAGAGGAGACTGATTACAAACATGGCGAATAGTCTAGTCCTGTATGACCACGATTAATTTATCTCCTGGGGTACCACACTTGTTTTGTTCAGACGGAGACTGATGGGTAGAAGGTAAGGAAGATTATTTTACAATAAGTGCAGTGTTAGAAGTCCATCCACAGAGTATGCTCACAGGTTCATGTAGCAGCTCCCCAAAGTAGGTGCTCATGGCCACGCTAGAGGAGTAAGAAAGAATCCAAGGGGCTGGAGAGATGGCTCAGTGGTTAAGAGCACCACCTGCTTTTCCAAAGGTCCTGAGTTCAATTCCCAGCAACCGCATGGTGGCTCACAACCATCTGTAATGAGATCTGGCGACCTCTTCTGGCATGGAGGCAGAATGTTGTATACATAATAAATAAATAAATAAATAAATAAATAAATAAATAAATCTTTTTTTTAAAAAAGAGAAGAATCCAAGCCTCCATTTTCAGTTACAGATTAGTAGTCTATGTGGGTAAAATTATATATATATAAAACTTTGTAGCAAGAATGAGTCCAAAGAATAATTCCAGGATATTTGAAAATAAGTGGACTATAAATATATTTATAGACTATTACTTGTGACTATTGACATAAATAAGCTTTTTGTCCCTGTGAGAGTGGGATCTAGGCTCTTTGACGATGATATGGTTTTATAGCATATGAGATGTCAAGTTCATTTGGCAGCGCTGGTTGTTCTACAAACTCTTGCGAGTTTATTGTCTTAAAAGCAGCTGTTCTTGAGAGACTACACACAGACAAGTGACTTTGGGTCCCTTACCAAAGGCAGAGTCTCATCCCTAGTCCCTTCAGTATTGTTTTGTGTGTGTGTGTGTGCCCACGCGTGTGCGCATGTGCATGCACGCGTGAGTGCGGCTGTGAGTGAGCCCAGACACACGCGCACCACGGCACCCGTGTAGAAGGCAGAGGGCCCGAGGTTCTCTTTGAGGAGTTATTCTCTCAGTGTCTACCACGTTGGCACAGATCTCTGCTGTTCTTGCTGCTGGCCTGTGGCTTTTGAGCCATTTGCCTGCCTGTCCCTTCTTTCCATCCCATCTCATCAACCGAATGCTGGAATTACACCTGCATCTTTTAGCATGGCTCCCAGGGATTGACCTTAGGTCCTCAGGCTTGTGTGGCTAGTGAGCCAACTCCCTGGACCCCCACTATTTTTTAAAGTGGTGTCCAGACATTTGAATTGTCAGACAAGTATTTCAAATAAAAAAACAATGTAAATGGTCAGAAAGTTACACAGTGAGAAACTTTATGCTCAGATGAATCCCACTTATTAGAAAACAAACGCTGACCTATTTCGTTTGTCACTCTATCTCAGGAACAAAAGCCACGATGAAATTGGTGGTGCTTGTCGCCCTCGGGCTAACTTTGCTGTTAGGAGCCCAAGCCATGCCTTCGAGTCGCCTTTCCTGCTACAGAAAGATGCTGAAAGACCGTAACTGTCACAGCCTTCCAGAAGGCAGAGCCGACCTGACGCTGATCGACCCGAACGTCCAGCATCATTTCTGGCATGGGAAGGGATGCGAGATGATCTGTTACTGCAATTTCAGCGAACTGCTCTGCTGCCCAAAGTAAGGGAACGAAGCTTCACGGCGTACTGCTGTACTTGCAGGAAAGGCCGCTTAAAGGATCAGCTTTTATCGCCTTACGCTTTTTTCCAAATGATTAATTTATAATTAGGTATCTCCACCTTTCAGTGCTGGTATGAAGATAAATTTCCCAATTATTTCTCTATGCAAATCTTTAAGACACAGACTTTGAAAATCCACACAAATGCACATAACACAATATAGCCAACTGACACATATTTTAGCACTACTCTTATTTATTTATAAGGTTTATCATGATAATAACAACAACCCAGAAACACATTATGTCATTTTTTGAATGTTGTAGAAATGTGACATTCAACGAAGGTTTATTATGTGCCATGATGGCAATCAATCCTTCATAGGTATTAATATATTCCATCCACTCAATAGACTCGTGGTTCGGTTACCATCTTTTTTTTCTTTTTTTCCTTTTTTTTGGTTTTTTCGAGACAGGGTTTCCCTGTAGTTTCTAGAGCCTGTCCTGGAACTAGCTCTTGTAGACCAGGCTGGCCTCGAACTCAGAGATCCGCCTGCCTCTACCATCTTTTTTTTTCTGACAAGATCTCAACTGTAGCTCAAGCTGGCTGTTGTTATATAAACCAGGCTGACCTTGAGACCTCACCTGTTCCAATCCTCCTCCCTCAGCCTCCTAAGTGCTGGGTCCACAGCATGAGGCACCAGACCTGGCTTAGAGCAAGTTCAGAGCTAGGTTTGCTGAAATGAACGGCTCTCAAGTAGACTTAGATCCCAGCTGTTTTCAGAACTATCCAAGCTGTGTAGGGTTCTTGTTGAATAGAGCTGCACAGGCCAGAAGATTGGAGCTGGAGGCTAGCCTGAGCTACACAGTGAGACTGCCACAAACAACAATAGCAAAACCTACACAAAAATGTGAAAAGCAATACCTTAGCCTGTACAACAACAACAACAAACATCTATTGGTAGTATACATGAACTTCAAAGTCAGCATTGTAACTCATCTGAAAACTGATATTTTTTTTTTAGATTAGATGAGTTAAGAGAATGGGGTAAGTAACTGGGACAGAAAATGTCAGTAAGGGCCATGGGAGGGTCTTCCAGCTCCATGCATAAGTTAATTTGAAATGAAATATGCTTAAAACAATTTACATTTTGGAAAATACTAATACTTCGCATTTTGGTATATACTAAGTAAACAAAAAAATGGGAGATTAAATCAAGTTTTAGCCCTTGATTTTAAGATTGTTTTCCTTTGATTAAGGATTATTTCAAATACTTCGATCTTGGATATTTAATACTGTTTCAAATTGCTTTCAACATCTGACATCATATTTTCATCCTTCTAAGAAGCCTCTTACCACGGGGAAGGCTGACTGAAGGGACAGGTGACACCTCGCATAACTAGTTAATGTTACTATGGAGACAACCCGGTTCAGACCCAGCTGGCTCCCAAAGCGAGGCTTCCAGAGCAGTGCCTGTTCAATGCGCACCTGCCCTCAGACCCCAGGGCGCACCGACTGGACCAGGTGTGCAGGGCAGGCCCTGCCATTAGCGTTCAAGGAGCCCTCAGGTGGCTCTCAAACAGGATGATGTTTCAGAAGCACTGTATTACGTGATGCAAGAACGTGTGTTATTAACCCCGTGGAACACGTTTCTGTACTGTAGAAATTAAATGCCAATCAACATTAAAATGCTTTTTCTCATTATTGGACTATTAAGCCAACATAATGCAGTAGGCTTATATTTATTTTCTGTATAACTTCGTGACTATGACTATTAACACATTTAAACAGAGGTGTAAATATACAGAAACCGTGTCTCCGTAACTTTGAGATGTTTTTTCGGTAGGAACAGAAAAACTATGCGAAGTGTGTTTCTAACAATCAGAATCCCACCTCCTTGTACATACAATTTTATATGATTTCACGCATTTGGTGTTACCTTATCCTACCTTTTCCGACCCAAAAAGGTAGTCGCTTCTAGAACACTTCCATATGCATAAAATCTAGGAAGCTGAGATACTTAAATTAAATATAATAAAATAATAAACTAAATATAAGAATACATTTAATAAAATTAAAATATTTTAAATAAATATTTAAATTAAGATAAATATTTTAAACTTTGTTTGATGATTTTTTTAAAGAAGTGTCTACCGATCTGTCTCTTGCCCCCCAAATTTAAACTTCATAACCCATCTCCACATCAAAGTGAACTCTTTTGTATAAGATTTTAAAATTATCTATTTTTTTCCTTTTATTTATAGACAAATAATAGCATAACATCAATGGTTGGTAAGTGGATGAAAGGAAACACAGATACCGTTTTGGTCTTTGAGGCTTCTTTGGGAAGTCCTCCTACTCATAGATAGATAGATGATAGATGATAAATAGATAGATAGATAGATGATAGATAGATAGATAGATGATAGATAGATGATAGATAGATGATCGAGTATACTAGATGATAGCTATCGATGATAGATAGATAGATAGATAGATGATAATAGATCCATCGATCGATCTAGCTAGAATGCCTCCTCGCTGCTGCTCGCTCGCTCGCCTCGCTGATCGCTCGACTCGCTAGCTAGACTCGCTGCTCGCTCGATGCTCGCTCCTCGCGCTCGCTTCGCTCGCTAGCTCGCCTCGCTCGCTTCGCCTCTCATAGCTCGCTCGCTAGCTGCTATCTCGCTGCTCGTTCGCTAGCTCGCTCTCTGCTCTCTCGCTCGCTGCTCGCTCGCTCGCTCGCTCGCTCGCTCGCTCGCTCGCTCGCTCGCTGCTCGCTCGCTCGCTGCTCGCTCTCGCTCGCTCGCTCGCCTCGCTCGCTCGCTCGCTCTCGCCCTCGCTCGCTGCTCGCTCCTGCTCCTCGCTGCTCGCTCGCTCGCTCGCTGCTCGCTCGCTCGCTCGCTGCTCGCTCGGCCCTGCTCGCTATCGCTCGATAGATAGATCGCTAGCATAGCTCTCTGCTCATCCTAGATGATACTCGACAGAACATCCAGACACGATAGATACTGTATGAAGATACGATAGATGATAGATAGATAGATAGACAGACAGACAGATAGATAGATAGATAGATAGATAGATAGATGATAGATAGATAGATAGACAGACAGACAGATAGATAGATGATAGATAGACAGATAGATAGATAGATGATAGATAGATAGATAGATAGATGATAGATAGATAGATAGATAGATAGACAGATAGATAGGTAGATAGATGGATAGATAGATAGATGATAGATAGATAGATAGATAGATAGATAGATAGATAGATAGATAGATGATAGATAGATAGATAGATAGACAGATAGATAGGTAGATAGATGGATAGATAGATAGATGATAGATAGATAGATAGATAGATAGATAGATAGATGATAGATAGATAGATGATAGATAGATAGACAGACAGACAGACAGATAGATAGGTAGATAGATGGATAGATAGATAGATGATAGATAGATGATAGATAGATAGATAGATAGATAGATGATAGATAGATGATAGATAGATAGATAGATAGATAGATGATAGATAGATAGATAGATAGATAGATAGATAGATAGATAGATAGATAGATAGATAGACAGATAGAGAGATAGATAGACAGATTTGACTTGCCTACAATGAAATGAGATGAAACCCTGGGAAACACCCTCCATCTTCAGTCCAGAAAAGACTAACATGTGCCTTAGTTCTCAGCTGAGTTTAACTGTGTTCTTCCTTTCAGGGATGTCTTCTTCGGACCAAGGATCTCCTTTGTGATCCCCTGCAACAGTCCCTGAGGATCTGCATGCGTTCTGGAGAAGGCAGTCCCTAATTTCCCACAAACTGCATCAGTATAGCTACAGTTGTGATTTCCATCGTGTAAGAAAGCCCAGATTGTATAAAGTCTCACTTGCCCTAGTAAACCTGGCTAAAGCAGCAATAAAAGTCACTTCCATTCAGCTTGTCTCTGTGAATGTTGTTAGTACTGCTTAAAATGGTTGGCTAGAGGACTTTTATTTAGGAGGAGTTCACTACATCCAGTAAGGGTCCTGTCCCCTAATGGATAGCCACAATCCTGATTCAAGATAGAAAATTTCAGTTGTTGGTTGTGACTTTTGATCAGGCAGATTGAACAGAGAGAACCAGGTAATAAAATGAATCTACTGGAAGGGAAGCTACACATTTTCTGTTAAAAAGGAAAAGAAGAACCCTTCCTTAGGTATATTATTACATATGCCACATCTTTAAGTACATTTTAATTTTGCTGTTTTGAAAAAAAAACCTTAAAGGTGATATTGTTAGATTGTTATTTCCATTTTTCCTACTCAGGTCTAAGATATACAAGCCAAAGCAGAATTTGAATACCATTCAAACACACAGTTGTATCCTTAAGACCATGATACATTTGCCCGAAGTATCTTTTTTTTTTTTTTTTTTAAGAATAAAAAGGTGCACTTTAAAAGACACAGAAAGAACTGGCATGTGACTCATTTGAAAGATGCCTGACGGCACACAGAGGCCCAGGTTCAAGCCCCATTATGACAAAAACTGGATTTTTTTTAATCCAGTGGCTGCACCTTAATTGATGTCCTAATCGGCAACTGCCACTCCACAGCTCCCAGTTCTTTGGTTGCACTGGCTGCAGTCAGGCTGCAATTCTGTTCCCTCAGGCAACGGCTAAAGGAAACTTTACCTAGATCTCTTTCCCTTTATAGAGCTCAGGATTCAATAAGGTTGAGGTGAAATTCTGCTCGCTCAGAGAGGCTGAATAGCAAGTAGCTAGCTCACCTTCTCTCCTTGCTCTTGTCTCCTGAAATACAGGACGTCCTTCTGGTTAGCCCCCCCCCCCCCCAAGAATCCTAGCTACACATGGTTCCTCCCTACCACTTCCTGTCAGCTAGTTGCTGACTCAGCCTCCTGACCCACGTTAATTTGATTTAACCAAACAAATGTAACACGTCTTTGCATCTTTAGACAAATGTTCCACAGCATAAACGAATGCAACACGTCTTAATTAATATTCCACAACAGGATATGCTGGTACATGCCTTCACTCCAGCGCTGGGAAGGGAGAGGTAGAAGGATCACAAGTTTAAGGACAATCTCAGCTATGTAGTAAGTTAGAGTCCAGCCTGAGCTACATGAGACATTATTTAAAAAGAAAGGAAACAAACAAACAAAAAAGAAAAAGACTTTTAAAAAGCTATTATAACCTTATGTTTTAAAATATAAGTGTTGACTCATAATAACCAAAAAAGTTAATTTCAGAAACTTCCATATTTTATAAAAATATATTACATGCTGGCTAGGTGCAAGTCATTATTAAGATTCTTGGGCTCTTAGTAATGAGTAAGATAGGCATGTCTTCTCAGAACATGTGTTCTAACAAAGCTGTCATCGTAATAAAGTTACTATTCATAAACATGAAGCCTGCTATAGGGAAACAGAGGGTACTGTCAAAGGGCTGTGGGGGAAAGTGTGAGACACAGCACGTCCTGAAGGCAGGTTAGGAGGTACCATTTCGTGACAAAGCAGTAAGACTATGCATTGATGTCCTGTTAAGACCCATCCAGAAGAGTAGCTGCTGTCTACTCAATACGAGCATTACCAGATTGAGTCAAACAATTTTCGGGTAATCTCAGTCCTGTGCCTCCTAAAAAGCCTTTACATATATCTGCCAGAACATGTTTGTAAATATCACATCACTAAAAATGCATGAAGAAATTCAATAGAAAAAAATATCAGTTGTCTAAATAGCATGCGATTTTATTGGCCTTTCTTCACTGAATGGACTGGTAATAAAACCAGACTCAACATGGGATGTCCTACCTCCTTTCTGTAGACCAGCTAACTATCAGACAGCTAAATAAAGAAAACCATAAGTCATCTGATTAATTTTCTGTTTGTTCTGACAGGTTAGTATTAATAATCCACGGCCTGGAAAGATGACACATCAGAATGAAAGCAGATGAAGCAACAAGTCCTTTAAACAAGACTTTCCTTACTGCAATCTAAACCTGACAAGAAAACACCATTTGAATAAGCCAGGGGAGGGGGTGGCCCCCACCACTCATCCCAGCCCCCAGGAGGCAGAGGCAGGGGAATCAGAAGTTCAAGGTCATCCTCGGCTGTACTGTATCTAAAAACAAAGGCAGAAAAGGAAAAAAGAGGGAGAAATGACTTAGCAGTTAAAAGCACTTGCTGCTTTTTCAGAGGACCTGGGTTTGAGTCCTAGCATCCTTAAGATGGCTCACAACCATCTACACCTCAGTTCCAGGTAATCTGGTACCCTATTCTGGCCTCCTAGGGAGCCGGGCATGTAAGTAATGCATAAACATATATGCATGCAAAAAAAATTTTCGACATAACAAAACACTATTTGAAAAGGAAATTCAATGACATTAACTAAACGCATTATAAAACCATACCCCTTCCTTTATATTACCAAGGAAACAATGACATCAATGCTCACACAACTTGTTTTCCAAAACATTTTCTGACTTGGTCAAAATGTCTTGAAATGCAAATGTTTAACTCACTTATATTAATGACTTTAGTTGGGTTTTTATTTACAATTTACTGCTCTCAACACTGACTTGCACTAACAAGGGACATAGACGGCATCTTTCTTCCTGTTCTGTGGGCAAAATGGCCAAGGTTTACAGAAACTGTTGCGAGCGGCAATCTTAGCCTGACATCTAGTCTTACCCGCTACACTGTTTCAAAACACAGCTTCATCTACTTCCTTTCCAGAAAAGCAATTTCTTCTCGACAGGACACAGGCTTGCACATTTCAGCTTCACCAAATGCTTTCTGCACTTTTGTCTTTGACAGTATGCACCCTTGTTTCTGCTGCTCTTAGTCCCATGTTGCTGAGGACAAAGTGGACAATCATGCATAAATAGCTCATCACTTCCTGATAGAATTCTTCTTTCCCAACCAGCCCACAAATCACAATCCCAGAGAACCTAGACAACAAAGAGGACCTAAGAGAGAAATACATGGATCTAATCTACATGGGAAATAGAAGACAAGGTCTCCTGAGTAAATTGGAAGCATGGGGACCAAGGGAGAGGGTAGAAGGGAGGGGAGAGGGAGGGGAGTGGAGAAAAATGTATAGCTCAATAAAAACAATTAAAAAAAAAAAACAAAGAATTCTTCCATTCTTCGCAACGTTGAGGGGCTCCTCCAGAGTTTGCTCTGCCAGAGGAGTACTTACTGATCCGACAGGATTACTGGAGAGCTACAAGCAACATAGACAACCAAAATAACAAGCAGGGTCTCTCAGGAGGAAGGGCAAGCGGCAGGATTCATAGGTCACTTCGCAGTTTTAAACTCTATAATTGCTAATAGGTATGAATGAGTTCTTTTTAGTATCACTTTTGAAGACAAAAAGAAGCAAATAAAAAGACTAAAACAAGAATGTGCTTCATTGGTGATAATCAACCTACCAGAGAAAGTCCCAGCCAGAGCAACTTAGCAAAAATAAATAAATAAATAAATAAATAAATAGAAAAAAATAAAAAGAAAAGAAAAGAAAAAAGAAAGGAAGGAAAGGCATGCTAATAGGGAGGGCAAATGACTGTCTTTATTTACATTTAATATGACTATATCTAGAATAACTCATCCTGCATGCGCGCGCGCGTGCGCGCGCACACACACACACCTTACGCTAGTAAGCGGCACAGCTGTTGTAGGGTCAACACACAAAATCAGTTGTTTCTATACCACTAATGAGCAATACAGAAAATCAAGAACACAATTCTTAAATTAAACTTAGAATAGCACCAGAAGACTAAAATGCCTACCAATAAATTTAACCAAAGAAGCTAAAGGCAACAGAAACACTACAATTCTACAAAAATAAATTGAAGAAGACCTAAGCAAATGAAAGGACTTCATGCTCATTGGTTGGGATGCTTGACATAGTTCAGATGGAAATCTTCCAGCAGTGCGCATATTCAATGACATCTCATTGGAAAAGCCATCTTTTTTCAAATTCATATGGAATTTCAAGAGACCAAGAATGATCAAAATAAGAACAAAGAATCAACACTTCTTGATCTTTAAAACTTAAAGCAGAGCTAATAAATCTAATAAGTCAAGGGAAAAGAATTGAAAGCCCAGAAATAAACTCTAATAATCAAGGCTAAGTGATTTTTCAAAGAGGAAACTAAGAACACCAGTAAAGAAATAGTATCTTCTCAAAACAATGCTTCGGGGGGCTGGAGAGATGGCTCAGAGGTTAAGAGCACTGGCTGCTCTTCCGGAGGTCCTGAGTTCAATTCCCAGCAACCACATAGTGGCTGACAACCATCTGAACTGAGATCTGGCACCCTCCTCTGGCATGCGGGCATACATCGAGGCAGAATGTTGTATACATAATAAATAAATAAATCTTTAAAAAAAAAAAAACCAATGCTTCGACAACTGGTTAGTGGTAAAAAAGAGCATTACTCATTACCATGTTGTACTTAGCACTGGACTGCAGACTCAATGCCAAACGTAGAGCCACAAAAGAAAAACTTCTTACACTATTAGTGCATCGAAGAACACTACCAAAAATGGGGAAAAAAAAGCCAACATTTGGAAATCTCTAATAAAGGTTAAATACCAAGCACAGATAACAGCTGAGTTTAAAAAAAAGAGGACTTAAGTAACTTTTTCTACAAAGATGGTATGTTATCTGCAAGCCTATAAAATGTTTGATATCATTGATAAGTATATTTATATAAATAAATATAAATCGGGGGCTAGAACTATGGTTTGGCAGTTATGAGCACTTGTTCTTTCTAAGATCCAGGGTTCAACTCCCAGCACCCACACACTGATTCATACCTGCCTGTAACTCCAGTTCCAGGGCTCCCTAGGCCTGCTTCCGGCCTCAGATGGCACCTACATGCATGTGGGTTCACAGATAGACAAGGAAGTACAACAATGCACATAAATAAAAATTAAAAAAAGATTATGTAAGTCAAAGCTACAGTATCATACCCAGTAGCATGGCTTCAGTTAGCTGGGGAAGCACAGGTCAGGTGTGGTGGCCCAAACCTTTAACCCCAGCACTTGGGGGGCAACCTGTTCTACATAGTGAATTCCAGGACAAGCAGAGCAACATAATAGAAGGACTCTGCCTCAAAAGGAGAGGGAGGGAAGGAGGGAAGGAAAGAGAGAGAGTACAAGTGCTATATGTCACCAATGTCCCAGTCACTTGGAAAATTTTGACAGTCCACTGAAAAGTTAAATAGAGAATTAGTCTATGCCTTAGCAATTTTCCTGCTAGGTGCACACTCAGGAGAAATGAAAAAATGTGGCCACAAAGACAGCAGTTCAGGAACATTCCTACAGTAGCACTGTTCATCCTAGCCAAAGGCTGAAACTCAATGTTCAGTGAATGAATAAACCTACCGCGCAGATACAATGATAGACACAATAAGAGGAACGGGCGTGGTTAGCTCGGACTGGTTTTGGACGGTGAGGGAAAACTAGGAAATCAGACATGGCATAATATTGTGAACACACTGACTACCACCAAATTACGCACTTTAAATCGATTGACTGTGAATTATGTAAATTCCCCTTTTAGTGAAAAAAATTACATAACATCTGGGGGTTTTGAAAATCAAGTTTAGCCTTTTCCTAATTTGTTTTGGTTTCTAAGTAATTTTTAAAGCCCCTCTACAAATTTAATATTCTTTCTTTATCCAACTCTTATGGCAAATTTGGATTCTTCTTGTGATACTGTTAAAAATAACCTGCACCCGTGTAGAGATGCGTTCCAGCCTACTTTTCACTAAGAGACAAACAAGTAAAAAGAAGGCTAGTGAATTCATAACATTAAAAACTCAACAGCACAGGAATAACATCTTTATAGAAACCTCTTTATACTACAGCAACCTTGGTGAGATTCTAATTTTCAATGAAATAAACCCACTTCTTAATGTTTTTAGTTGATCTGGCAATGGCCCAGGAGATTGGCTCCGTGTGTGGAGATGCTAGCCCAACAGGCCTGATGACCTGAGTTTGATCCCCTGAACTCCTGTGAAAAACTGGATGTTGTGGTGAGCGCGTGTAATCCAAACACCTCTACAGCAAGATAGGAAATAGAGATAGGGAATCTCCCAGAAGCCCCGGGGGACAGCTAGCTAGAATATACTGTGTTGTAGTAGTAAAAAGAGACACTGTCACTAGGTGAAAACTGGAGGTCCTCTGACCTCCATAAGCACACTATAGCCAGCTCACATGCACACACACACACCCTGGTTTTGTTTTGTTTTTTTAATATTGCTTTAACAAGGAATTGCTTAATCACCATTCAGAACTCTATTCTTCAGGGTTTTTTTATTATTTTATTATGCAAATATGTGTAAGAAACTAAACTGCTAGTAGTGAGTTTGTGAGGGTACTCGAGTCAAAATCATTTCAAGCTCTTTTCACAAGAAAAGTTTTTATAGGGAAAAGCATATAGCTGCTATATTCAAAAATGAAATCTGTATGGATTAGGTAAAAAAAATAAAATATGGAAGGAAATATTGTTTTCAAATATACATTGACCTCTTGCAGGTATGTGGTTCATTTTCGTACAGCTAAGAAAAACAAACAAATAAACACTGTCCCAGAGGTGTCTAGGACACCGCAAATAAGGTTTCCAAAATGCCTAGAATCATAGCTTCTACTCAACAATAATGTTCTACGGATGTTTTAAATGCCACTAAGAACCAAACACCAGCTGCTTTACTTTCTAGTTGTGAATACAATCACAACACTTGAAAATGAGTAGTCAAACCTGATAGAACACTGACAGAGAATAAACTTGAGAATGTATAAAGCAACCTCAAACAAAGAGCTCCTTACACATCTAGACTTCAACCCCAGACAAGGTTTGCTATGTAGCCAGGATGGCCTCGAATGTGCGATCCTCCTGGTTCAACCTCCAGAGAGCTGGATTATAAACACTCAGCACACATCAGATTTATCAACAGGGTTTGAATTTGCCAAGCAAACAGCACGGGCTGTGAGTCGTTTTCCATGTTCACGCCCTCCCAGCAAGCACCGCGCTTACCTTTGCTGGGTCGTTGGGGTGGTTTTGGGAAGAGAGAGGCACAGACATTACCTGTTTTTCTTAATACACTTTCAATGAATAATAATAACGCATAAAGTGAAATTTAAAAGTGGTTGAAAATCAATGTAAGTCTAGTTTTCAGATCTGCTAACATACATTGTAAAGCACTTCAAGAAAATACTGCTAGCCGCAGGTGGTGGTGGTGCACACTTTTAGTTCCAACACTTGTGAAGCA
This sequence comes from Arvicola amphibius, assembly GCF_903992535.2. NCBI lineage: Eukaryota > Metazoa > Chordata > Mammalia > Rodentia > Cricetidae > Arvicola > Arvicola amphibius. The sequence goes on along the minus strand of NC_052050.1, from coordinate 118,588,586 downwards.
GAGGTGGGTGGATCTCTGAGTTCTAGGACAGCCTGGGATACAGAAAAACCCTGTCTCAAACACCGCCCTCCCCAACACAGGCACGCACGCGCGCGCACACACACACACACACACACACACCCACACACACACACGTACATACACAGAATGCTTCAAATTGGCCTAGAGAAAGCATGTGGCTTATATTTATATCTGTATCTGTTATTTCTCCTTTACCTTTAATTACTTGGAATTTTCAAGAAAGGCTTACAAAATAAGAATCATTACCTAAAACCTTCATATCAATCCCTGAAAGCTTAAAATAAAAACTAAGTTTCACAAAATAAATACACGGAAGCAGCTATAATAGTAATAGCCTTTATTTAAAATAGTTTTAATTTAGGAAGCTCAGTTTATATGAGTTTCCAACTAATTATTAGAATCAAAGACAAACAAACAAAAAAAAGCCAAAGAAAATCCTCTGTAGAAAAAATACACAAGAACATTTCTACATATGAAAAACAGTAAACATTCTTTACAGCCAGACACCCATGTGCTAGTGTGAATGCCACCTAGTGAACACCACTGTCGACCTTGAGATCTGATTTGTTCTTGTCATTCTTCACCGAGTAGATGAAATATGTTAGGGTGTCTTTTTCATTCACGGGAATAGACCTAAAGTGGCAACCAACTATCTGCAAAGAAGAGAGAACCGAGTCAATGTTAGCTGTAACAGATGCCGCGAGTTGAGTACAAGCTGCCACTCTGTCAAAGTTACAGAACCCCAAGAGATACTCTTCTGAAAATTAAGCTGTTTTAACAAAATATAAATAATCCCCAAAGCACATAAAAAACAAAATATGATAAACAAAAGACAGTCTGATTTCAAAGGACCCGTTAGTCTACTCAATTCATATACTCTAAGTATTTTGCCTGCTTTGGTCCACTCAGTTCATGTGGCATTGGCTATACGTATTTTTCCCTTTAAACTTTACAACTTTAGCTTAGAAAGTACATATTCTTAAACATTAAATATCAATGAGATAAGAACTGACGTACATCATACGAGGGAGAGTCTAGACTGTATTCCCAGGAAAAGATTAATATAAAGTAAACAAAACAAAACAAACGCTGGTAACGAACTATGATACTATAAATATCTTGGTGCAGTCAGTATTCGTTCTTTATATGTTTCTTACAAAATTTCCCAATTAAAACTTAAGAATGGAAAATTAGAGGAGCTAGAGGGATGCTCGGCAGGACTGCTTTCCTGCTTCCTTGTCTTCTCACTACACATACTGAATGTGGACACAGCTACACCCGAGTAAGAAACTGGGCTGCTAAGGTGTGTGTTCAGATTCTAGAAGGCTGCCTGTTCTTCTAGAACAGAAAATAACTCTGAACGAATACAACTGTTTTAGAAGACCGGATTTGAGTTATTTACTATATATAATATATATCAGTTCTCGGCTCCTCTGTTAAAGAGCAGATGACTACGCTTCATTAATGTCTAGCATATTTCATCATAGTAGGGGATGTCTTTATAGTTATGTGGTGCCACTTTTAAAGGAAAGTTGTATTTCTGTTGCCTAGACAAGAAATATAGGAGAAAATTTGGCTAGTTAGCATACTGAATTCTAACAATGTTAAAGAGCTTTCTGCAAAGAATTTTAACTTGGATTTACCTTTTATTTACTATGTACATTAGAAATGTAGGCTAACTCCTAAAGTCAAGGTGAAGAATGAGAAAACTCATGCAAATACACACACACACACACACACAAAGGGAGAGAGATTTCTGTCCTGTCTATTCAGTGGAAATTTTTACTTTAGATATAAAGTATAATTATTTAAATCTGCAAATATGTTAAAGTGCACAAATTTTGTGGTTCTATTACTTCTTGAACCACCCCCTTCCTGTGCCACACACACACACAGAGCTAACTTCCAAAGCACACTGAAGGAAGCAAAGTCCTATACAAAGCAAACTTTAAGCAAAAGCTTGGATAAAATCTTTGCTCTCTCTTGATGTAAAGAAAGCATCCTCTACTTCAAAACAACAACTATTGACAACAACCCAAAAGTGAAATCAGAAAGTTAGGAAGTCCTGCTTCAAGGCTCATCCTGTAGGCCTATTCCAAAGAAACTTCGCAAACTGAATTCTGATAAATGCTTATTTATTTCCTATGCCTCAATTAGGTGTTCAATAAATAGTCACTGAATAATTAGAAATTCAAACCGGAATAATAAAAACTCACTGAATATTTATTTTGAAAAATCACTATAAAAAGATGCTGTGAATAAATTTTCTAGGTGGCAGACAGATGTTTCCAAACAACTCTATTCTCCCACAATAGACTATTAACTTTGACTCTCCTATGTGTAATGTACTATTCCATGTACAACATTTACCTAGAACACCATCACTTACTGACCCCTTGTTGGTGCGAACAGGTTTGTTTAAACTGTATAAAACTTACATTTACCTCAACAAGTTGTGCTTTATTAAGACCTGGTCTGGTTGGAAGCTTGAAGTGTCTTTTGTATCTTCTAAGTGTATTTACTTGTAATTGGTACAAATCCACCTAGAAAAAATTAATATACAAATTAGTTCACTCTGCTGGAAGGATATCACTGATCTGTATGGCAAAGGGCACTTCCATCTCAGCACCGTAACAATCTCATTTGCATAACCAGAGCTATAGTTTATTAAACAGTTCCAGATTTTGGGGATGCATAGTATAAACTTTTAGAGAACAAAAAAGGAAGTTATATGCCAAGGGCTATGAAAACTGTCACCTGAGATTTAACATGAGTACAAACACATGTAAACTGACTGTAGTATTTGTATTTAATTTTGAGATTTCTCAGATGCTTTAAACATTTAATACTTAGCACAAATATTGACATAAAGGTTCTGGAATCGTCAGTACACCTATGATTGACACTTCCCGCAGAAGTCTCGTCTACCTCTGGAGTGTCGATATCCTGGACAGGAGAATCTCCGCCATCATCGTCACTCCCTTTCCTCTTTCTTCTGTTCCGAACACTCTGAATTAAGTTTTTGTGATAATCACAAATGTAAAGATGTCTTGCCTGAAACAGAAAAAGTTTCGTCGATTTTGAGTACAGAAAAATGCAGCTCTGTAATTAGTAAAATGCATAAACCTGTTATGCCCGAATCTGTGGAATCTGTGGGTCCCCACAAAAGCCAACAAAGGAGACGGAGTCACACATGTAAAAGCAAAGAGCCTTTATTTTAATCAAGTTTGCAAACTCGGTCTAACCGGAGAGTCCTGGGCTCAACTAGAATAGGGTTTTATAGTAGTAAAGGTCCCCACTTTATAGTAGTAAAGGTGAGGGGGTTTCTGAGGTTTTAAGACCCCTGATTGGCTGATATTCCTCTAGGATTTCTTGGTGACTGTGCGCTGGCAGGTGTTTCTATCTACAGTGCTTGGAATGCCAGGCATTTCCTTTGAATGGTCTGTTCTTGGGTCGGGGTCGGGTGATCTCAGCTAGTGGTTTCTCCTGCAGCCCTGCATAGTCTCAGGGTAAACAGGGAGACTCCAGCCTCCATCGAAATTCATAGATGGCCTGAGTCTCAGGTGATAATGGTTGGAGGAAGTAAAGAACTTCCTTTCTGCCCAGACTTAGATCATCATGGCTGGCCCTCACAGGCCCAAGTGAATGACTGAACATACAGTCTAAGCGGGCCACTGTTAAGACGATGTAATGTCCCTTTCCAATTTTAAAACGGGTGCCCGGCTCTAACATTAGCAGGTGGGTGAGGGGGCCGTCAGGAAGAGGTGAGTGGTACCACTGGAGAAAACAGGCAGGCTATGCATTTTCTAAAATGTGCTTTGAATTCATATCCTAATTATGTTTAAATTTCAAGTGCTAAAGTTTCTTTTTTAAGAATTAAATGAATGTATTTATCTCTATCGTGTTGCTTTCAGTTAAAGCAAACGGAAACTATTCACGTTCATTTGCCAAGTTTCTCATGGGCCCTACGGAAAAACTGCTTAAACAGAATCACAAATAGTTACATAGCAAGAGACAGGGAACACAGAGCTGAATACTCTCTCTCTCTCCCCCCCCCCCCCCCCCCCTTTAAGGCTACAATTAAGGGCAGAATGAACACTTTTAAATTAACTTCTAAGCTAAGGGCAAGTTAAAAATATACACTACGTATGGAGATTCTGTATCCTGTTCTTCATTTGCCATCAGTCAGAGCTCTGAAAAGTAGCAATGGATCGCTCTGAAACCTCACAGCTGGCCAAAAGAGCAGACGGGTATGGAAACGGAAAAAAAGAAATCCCGATGGCTGCCGAGCGGGCTGTAAAACCGCGGAGGCTTATTTGCAGCCTCGGTTCGGAGCAGTTGCCCCAGGAGCTGACACCGCAAACGCCGTTTACAACCACCTCCCACCAAGGCACTGTTGAGCTCTGCTTCCCTCTCTGTGTACAAGAGAAAGGATTTCCCTTCTCTGTGTCGTGGGGTCCTGCCAGACACTACTTTCCCTAAAGGAGCGGAGCTACTCCCTGGGGCCAAACGCTGGCTCGGGCAGCAAAACAAAGGCGCCTCCATTCCAGAAGGGGCTGCCCGGCTACAAGAAAACTACTTGGGCCCTCGCTGCCGCGGTCCCCTTTGTTTCGTTTCCAGATCGCAGCAAAGGAGGAAGAGGGAAGCCTGGCGTGGGAGAGACGCGAGGCAGCGGGAGTCCGAGTGAGGGGCGGAGGGGACCCGCACCACTGCGCCAGCGCGCGCTGGGGGAGGTGGCCCGAGTTGCAGCGACTTTGTTTCAATCGGAGAACCCACTAATCCCACCTGCAGCCCAGACCCGAGGACTCATGAACCCCGCCAACGACCGGGCTGGGCAAGCAGGGTAGGGCAGGGCAGGGCGGTCCCGTGGCCACTTACACTCTTATCCAGCTCGATCTTCACCTTCTTCTGCGAGATGCTCTTCTGGATCCTCTTGCTGAAGCTGGCGTTGCCAGCCGCGCGCCCGCACCGCTCGCCGTCCTCCCGCAGACAACAGAGTTGTCCCGGGCCGGGACCGGCCGCTCCGGGGGGTCCTGCAGCCGAGACCGCACCAGCACCCGGTACCTCCGCCCCACCGCCCGCCGCGTTCCCATTCCCCGCCGAAGTGGCGGCAGCTGCAGCAGCGACCACCGCGGCCACCGCAGCTGCCGCGTCCCCGCCGCGGCTCATCTCCTCCGGAGTGAAGCCGTTCATGTCTGCCAGCTCGGGGGCGCCGGCGCCGCCACAGAGCCCCGCTCGCCGCGCCGCTCCGCCTCCTTCTTCGGGGCGGCCGTTCACTCGGCACCCCAAGTGTGGTGGCGACACGGTCCGACGCCCAGAGTCCCGGGTCTGTCGGTCTGTCTGCGCCGGAATAGTGGCCGGTTCCTGGGACTGTGATCAGGAGTGGAGTGGCTCCTAGAAAGGGGACCTCACTCACTGTCACATGGAGACTTCAGCAGTTGGACCGCGGCTCCACCGCCTCTTCCAGCCCCAGGACCTGCGCGAGTGAGACGCCCCTCCTCCGGCCCCGCCCCTCCACTGCCGCGCGGCCCCACGGGAATAGTAGTTCTCAGTAGCGGAGCCAATTTAATCTCCGTTCTGATTACGGTGTGGACCGGCTGGATGAACTACTCATCCCAGCGCGCACCGCGCGGTGAGCAGCCCATGAGAGTTTTTTTTTTTTTTTCCATTCCAAGCACCGGGCTAATCCGAGTATGAGGTCAGGCTTAACACTGTTTCCTTGCTTTTCTTTCCTGCGAGCAAGGGCTGTTTTTAGCTCCTGTTATGTCGCAAAGTTAGTGTTTAGACGGCCAGCCGACTCCTGGGAAGAAGCATAAATTGTGTGTGTCAGTAGTGGGGTACTAGGGAGTAAGCGAGAAAAAGTTGATGGTCTGTTTCATATTTATATTAAAAACTAGGGCGATCTGGCGCTCATTAGGCGCTGGGTCCTGCATCTCCACCTCCTCGCCCCAGCGGACTTCTGGAGCACGGCAGGTCCTAGGCACACCCGTGTGCCCACCGGTTGACAGGCACCTGGCTGCTTTTCCCTCTACTGCCCCTTGAGTTCCTTGCAAACGGATCTAACTAAGATCATTTAGAGGAACCTCGCTGCAGGACTTCTCAAAAACTTCGCAGCTCTGGCTATAGGGAACAAGGAGAGAGAAACCTTTCTTGAGTCATACACATGCGTACACGTATGCTTGTGTGTGTCGCGGATGTGTGTGTGTCTGCGCGCGCGCGCATGGGTACGTGTGTGTGCTCGCGTAAGCGTGTATTCCTGCCCTGTGGTGGGCGGGGTGGAAGGATGGGCGTGGCCATGCCAGCTTTGCACCTCTGCTAATTGTTGGACTATTTAGCAATCCCACCGATTAAACAAAAATACTGGGGGCTGGAGAGATGGCTCAGTGGTTAAGAGCACTGACAGCTCTTCCAGAGAACCTGAGTTCAATTCCCAGCACCCACATGGCAGCTCACAATTGTCTGAAGATCCAGTTGCAGGGGATCTAACACCTTCACACCAATGCACATAAAATAAAAGTTAAATAAACCATAAAAAATATTTAAAAAAAAATACTGTATTTCAGGTAGAGGAGTTTTGAAAGAAAGCCCGTTTAGACCTAGTCAGTTTCCTAACATTTGAAACATTTACCGAGAAACTCAAAGCAATCCATGTTATCTGTGAGTTTCTGTCCTCAGATAGTGCAGTGAAAATTGGTGAATACACTTTTATTATTGATGGTAATTTTTATCTCGTACATGTTAAATTATAGATTAATATATTTAGTCAATTATTCGAAAATTCTAGGCTCTCGTGCCTTCCCCCACGTCATTTCTTCCGTCTCTGGGATTCGGATTCAGTACACATTAGGTCTCCCACTGTATCCTTTGCGTTTCCTACCTTATCTTGGTGGCTTTGTTTTGCTTTGAATTTCCTTTTAATTCTTTTTTTTTTTTTTTTTTTTTTTTTTTTTTTTGGTTTTTCGAGACAGGGTTTCTCTGTAGCTTTGGAGCCTGTCCTGGAACTAGCTCTTGTAGACCAGGCTGGTCTCGAACTCACAGAGATCCGCCTGCCTCTGCCTCCCGAGTGCTGGGATTAAAGGCGTGCGCCACCGCTGCCCGGCTCCTTTTAATTCTTTTAACCCGATCTTAGTCTCACATTGTCTGTTTAGGTGTACCCAATCTGCTCCAAAATTCACCATAGTTTTGGGGGTTTTGTTATACTTCTTAGTCTTATAATTCCTATGTTGTTTTTCCCCCAAATCTTAAATGTCACCAATTTTCCAGTCCTCTGACAAAATGTAGAAGTTTGACTTTTTCTTCAATAAAGCTTGACTGTTTAAAAATCATTAAAAACAATGATTTTTAGACTCTTTTTTTATTAAGTCTGTTTCACTTGTCTATTGTTTCTGGTGATGACTCACACCTGACTCTTCCAATTGTCTCTGCTCACCTTTCGTTTTATGTGAAAGAAATAATTATAGAATAATTTGAATTATGCTACTACAGAACAGCTTCCAATCCTTCTCTGTGGGGCTAAAAATCCTTAACCAATTAAAGCCTGTGGGCTTCCTATACAAGTAGGTGTTCTAGTTCATACGCCCATTGTGGGGCTACGGTCCTTGCTCTATAGTGAGTTACTTGCTTATTGTAGTGCCGGGAATTGAACCCGGGGCTTTGTTCGTGCTAAGTGACTGCCCTACAACTGAACTACAGTCCCAGCCCAAGAAAGACCTTCTATAGTTCCTTAGGGCGAACTGAAGTCCCGCCCTCTAAGTGACCAGCAAACGCTCAGTTTTGCTCTTCCTAATTTCTCAAGTGTCGGTGTTCGATTAGTCGGCCTGACACAGACCTAGATACACCTGGAAAGAAGGAATCTCAATCGAGGACTCCCCTCCTTCCGATTGGTCTATGTGCAT